>NC_133356.1:24009709-24039709 GCF_030506205.2 Paramisgurnus dabryanus | reverse complement strand
TCTTTTAAATAATTCGGGAAAATCTTCCGCTATACCTTTAACAAGACCATCTAAATTTACGATAAAAATGTGAGTTGTATTTTTCACTTTTTCTATGGATGCACCATATTATCGGCCAATAAATTAATTATCGGCCAGATATGGAACATTATGCCAAAGTGATTTGCCGATATAAAGACTTAAACTTATTTAACATGATCTTTAAATTGTACGATAAAACTGTGAGATGTATTTTTCACCTTTTCTTGGGATGCACCATATTATCAGCATGCAGATACTATCGCCAATAAATTAATTATCGCCAGATATGGAACATTATGCCAAAGTGATTTGCCGATATAAAAACTTAAACTTATTTAACATGACCTTTAAATTGTACGATAAAACTGTGAGATGTATTTTTCACCTTTTCTAGGGATGCACCAGATTATCGGCATGCAGATATTATCGTCAAAAAATTAATTATCAGCCAGATACAGAAAATTATGCCGATGTGATTTGCTGATATAAAGACTTAAACTTATTTAACATGACCTTAAAATTTCACGTCATTTTGATAAAAGTGTGAGATGTATTTTTCACCTTTTCTAGAAATGCACCATATTATCGGCATGCAGATATTATCAACCAGTAAATTAATTATCGTCCATATACGGAAAAGTATGCTGATGTGATTTGCCGATATAAAGACTTAAACTTATTTAACATGACCTTTACATTTTACGTAACATGTTGATAAAACTGAGATGTATTTTTCACTTTTTCTAGGGATGCACCATATTATTGGCATGCAGATATTATCGGACAATAAATTAATTATCAGCCAGATATGAAAAAGTATGCCCATGTTATTTGCCGTGTAAAGACTTAAACCTTTTTAACATGACCTTTAAATTTAACGTGACTTGTTGCTAAAACTATAAGATGTATTTCAATGATACATATTTTTACATATAAAAGCTACAGCTTTGTATGAGGCATTATTATACAATGTCTCAAAATAATTTCTCCTCATTCACATTCTCCATCCCGGTGACAGAGTTGTCAAACTTTAAAAAATAATAGATACATAACAGACAGACAAAAGAGAGAATTACCACAAACTTCCGTTAAAATGTGTTAAATTACCCATGGCAATATTTGTAAATAGGTAATCACCATCACAATATTAAAAAAAGAAATAAGGACAACATACAAACAGATAAAATTACACATTGACAGAATGTGAAAAGCTGTCATTTGTGTAGCTTCGCAGATATCTCTTTACGCTTTCACACACTCTGTCTTTCATTCAGCGAGACAAAAATGACGTGAGATAATAGCAGGAATACATAGATGACAACAGATTCTTTCACAGGCTGAATGGAATGGAGGAAGAGGCATGTCAAGACTTCAAACAGAGAGGGAGATAGAAAGAGAGGGAGAGAGAGACAGACACAGAGAGAGAGAGAGAGAGAGAGAGAGAGAGAGAGAGAGAGAGAGAGAGAGAGAGAGAGAGAGAGAGAGAGAGACAGTAAGTGGAGGGTGTGAACAGACGTGTATATGGGCAGTGACAGATCTCCAGTCGAGCTCTCATGCAACCGCCAACAACAAACCGATGACGATGATAATGATGAATCCCGACGGCGAACCCATGTTATGTGTTTATTCCTGATAGATCACATGGAACAGAATCCCACATTGATCCTATTAAAATTAGCTTGAATCACAAATAATGATCAAAACATGGATGATGTGTTTTATACTGCATCTACTCTGAACAAAACTCTGCTGGTGTACATGTGTGCACAAGTTGTGTATGCAATTATTGCAACTTCACAATTATTGAATTAAATATAAACTACATTTTTATCTAAACAAAATGTAAGGGGTGGTTAGCTGTGCAAAACTTGACGGATGGATGCTGTGGGTGGTTGCTATGTGTCAATTCAAAAAGGCCTATTGGATTACTTTGCACATTTTATTGTCCGTTAGCTAGTCTAGTATTTATTAATGTTCGTAGCACTAAAGGTCAATTCATAGTTCGGCGTACGATCTATGCCATATGCTACGCGTCAGTTATCACCATATATGTTTGCATTGATGTTCGTGTCAATGTGCACATGCAGACCACTAGTAGGCCGTGTCTACGGGTATTATACTTGTTTATACCCATGGCCCTGTTGAATGCTTTATTCTGATTGGTTGAGAAATGTTCTACGGGTATACATTACTGATCTGTCTTAAAATAACCACTAGAGCAATGTTTTTGGTAACCGTGGTATAAGCCGAATAATTGACACCGGTCATTTGAATTATTTGAAAATAATGCACACACCAAGGTGACTGCGCTTCGCGTCGTGCCGCATTACCACCTTGGGTGTGGATTTGTTTCAAATAATTAAACAGTGCGTCGTTAATTATTCCTTACGTATATACAGTATCAAAGCAGAAGCCGAAAAAGAGGCAGCTTGTTGTGTACGTTGTTCGAGAAGCATCAACAGTGATGACTTTTGGTACAGGTTGAGTTAAATATCGCTCCTCAACATGGTCCATCCTTGTATTTACCATCGCAAGCTTAAATGCAATTGCAGAAGTTGCGGTCGACGTAGCATTGGCGCGTTGTTACGAGGTGAGCGTCAGGCTATGGATAGCTACACACAGCCTACTATCCTACGCAGAACTATAAATCACGCTTTATCCCAGGTCAATCTACAAGTTAAAGTTCAATACTTTATTAATATTTAAGTGCTTTGTTTAAATCCCCAAATCTAAATATATAAAATAGTAATAATGCTTATTTTAGCTAGCAACACTACTGAGTTTAAATAACAAAAAATCCTCCTAATGTGGAGTAGAGGAATGGGGAGCAGTCTGGCGCAAACATGCTTTGTTCACCATTATGATTCAATTACAATTAAACATAATAACAGCGACTGTTTGCGGGAAACACACAGGTGTTTTCCTGATCGTTGTGAAATTGTTTGCAGTGATCTAACAGATGGTTCGAGCCGATCCGCCGCTAACGTTGCTTAAAGCACCTCAGGCGAACTAGCCCCCAAGTTTTTGATCTTGAGCAAACACACATTTTTAAGCTCACGTGCACGTCATGATGTCAGGCGACAGGCACGCAATCGCAGACAGCACTGGCTTGAGTACATTCCTGCGAGACAGGACACACATCCTGTGGTGCAGATGGCTGCCGTTATGTCAAGCACTGTACTACTTCAGCAACGAAAACCTCAAGCCACCCGAAGTAAACAATGATGAATGAGTTAACTGCTGCAAAATACAGCCGAGTGTACATGCGCCTGTTCATTTCATTTGACTAATTGATCAAGCATAAAGAAAAGCGCGATATTTCACGGGGATAGTTTTTTTTTCCGCGGCTCGTGCATAGCCCAGGGCTGGACCCGTCTTGACCCGAGCGCAAGCGTAACCCCGTCAGACACGAAATCTGCATTACACTGAAATTGATGTGTTACTATGTGACACGTTATAAATATTACATCACAAACACACAGCTGCTGTCAGTCAGAGAAGAAACGGGCGTCCTGAGCACCAAGTGAAGCATGGGAGATGTTGCAAGAGAGCGGCGCCTTTCGGGTTCATCTGTATGGTTAATGATTCATACCGAACACGGTGTCAAGAAAAATGCACTTAGGTCTAAGGTAGACAAAAGAAATGCGTTTCTCTCCCTCCCTTCTTCCTACCGGCGGGTTTCATGTTGAAAACCAGACAAATGGTGGTAACTTAGCGTGGCATTGCGATCCCATAGGCCCGGGCTTGATAATGAATGCATCGTTTCATCTTGTAGAAAAGGATGGCAAACACTCATTTGTGGTTATCACAATTCACACATGAAATCGATTTTGCAAGTCTACAAAATGGGGGGAAACACACAAAAAGAGGCGAGCAGCTTTAAGAGGAGTGCAGTTATAGCCTGAAGTATCAGTCTTTGCTTGTGCAATGTGATTTATGGTGTTGTGCAACAGCCGTTCATCCAAATAAAAGATTACTGAAAGTTGCCGAACTACACACTCCTGGGGTATCAATGTGTTTTCACCTGAAGAAATCAACATATTAGTGACATAACAAACAAAATAAATGTATGAATACCTAAAAAAGTAGTTTCATTTTGTTGCTCTGGGTCAATTTGAAATCTTAGGAATAGCATTTCATCATTCACTATGTTGTGTTGTGCATCATTGTAATAGCGTTCTGACCTGTATCTCTGATAATCGTCCTCATCTTTATCCATGCTGACCAGCTGGTTAGGACAGGCCTCGTTTCCCAGAAGGCTGAGGTATTCCAGGGCTGGGGTCGCTTCTACCAAATTTTCCAGCAGGCCTTCGATGTCTGTGAGGTATCACCCGGGACACAGGTCAAGGAATTCAAGCTGTTAATTGCATCTGCATTTATTTTGCAGCCTCTGTCACCCAGGCCTGCCAGCACATCTCTGTCAAATTCACCAAAACCCTTCAAAGCCTCTCAATAGGTATTGTGTGTGAGAAAACGACGAGTGGCTAAATTTGAGGACAAGGAATTTGGCAATTGCTTGAAAGTTTGGCTGTTCCCTCCCCTTGTTCCTCTTCCCATTTCCTGGGTGGTTTGGTGCAGAACATTAAAAACACTGACAAAATGATGGATGCCTGGTGGTAAAAACAGTTAGTGACTCCCTAAGCCATAGAAACCTCCTTCCCTTTACCCGATGCGGGGAAACAAACAGCCACTTCACAGCAAATTCATCACTAATACATTCATTTCATTGGAAATGGTGCCCAAAACGTGTCAAAATACAGCCACGCTAATGCGGCACTTGAATTTCAATGGCGGCGGGCCACTACAGGATGTAAATAATTGGTCCATTAGCATGTACAGACCACTTCACAGCAGAATTCGGGTTGCTGAGTTGCTGACACTCTGTCGGAGAGCCGGTTGGAGAACAGAGCAACTCTGCGTCGTTATTATGTAGATGGATAGCATCCAGCGACAAACACCAGAGCATAAATTTTTGTCAGGCTAGCACATAACTTTTGCCATTTATTTGTCATTGGCTCATTGCCATGCATCTCATCATGCAAACTAAATGCAACACACGTCTTGTGATGTCATTGCAGTCCGTCACCCAACCAAAACTTGCATTTTCCAGCCTGACTTCAAACATACGTACAGTACTAGATCAACTTTTTTACGGTTAGCTTACAAAACAGCTAATGCTAACGCAAGAAAATGTATGACTTTAGCCACTATTATAGTGCATAGCAGCTCTCCGATCTGCACTACTTTAACTATAATTTGATCTGCTTTAAAGGACAGAAAAGCCATCTAACAGGACTTTATCTCTTTCAGCCTTGAGATTATTTTACTTCTCTTCCACTAGAGGTCACCATGGCACAAAACCAGTTTAGTGAGTTTATGAAGCAGCCCCATTAGACAGAGGAGCTCAATTTAATACAATAACATCATTTAAAGAGCATTTAGAGAGATGGAGTGTGGCAAAAGAGAGATCCCACACTGAATCTCAAACAAGCGGTCGGAAACTTCTCACTTACCGCGCATCCTCCCTTTTGGTAAAGCATGAGGCGAAAAGCAAAGGATATTTGGTTCTTATTGAGCGTTAGGGTATGGAGCCGTGGTAACCTGGGCAACCGGAGGTCATTTCCGAGAAGATTGTTGTCCACAATCAGCTCTTCCAGTTGGCTGAACACTTTCAGGCCTGTCAGTGACCTGCAATGATAAGGCAGAAGAGGAAAAATGATATGGCTTTAAATCTAGGCAGCCATTATGTGCAGAAATAAATATTTCAGGCGGCCCCTTTCACAGGCCGGAATAGTTTGGGCTTGGGACTGTCAGGAAAGTGAATGATAAGAATTAGTGGCGGTGAGATCCCCTGGCATGGTGCGGCATCCTTCACACGCTGGCAGCATGAGTGATGAGGGTCACTCGTGAGTAGCCAGGATTCAAAACAAAAGCGCTTCAGAAATGCAGTGTGCGGGATGAATTTGTCAATGTCTTGTGCCTTCAGGCACCCAGCTTTGCCTGACCCTAACCCTCCATTCCCAAGATAAATAACTCTGTCACAGTTCACCTTCACTCCCCCAACACAAATTTAACTCGTCATCCATCATTTTCCCAGCACAAGTTTAATACGTTAGCCACAAACGGAACGAGAGCCACTTCCGCGACTGTTCCTCAATGATGATGAGTTAAAAAAGAGCGCTTATAACGGAAAAAAGTTGACATTTTTCCTTTTCTTTCCATCGTGACACCCAATCCCCACAGATACACACGCTCTTGGTCCCCAAGGACTTTTCAACTGTCTGGGTCCTTTCCCCGCCCTGTGCTGGCAGAAACATGATGGAGGGTGGTGCTCAGAGTAATGTCGGGGCCTTCCAAAGTTCATCCCGTGGAAGGTGCATAAAAGCCGGGTTGTGCGTTTCTAATCCCTCAAATGGCAGAGGCTGACAGCCTATAATGTTAATGTGCCCACCCTCAGTTAATTGACATTTAGGTTTGTCAGCTCGCCTTGAAAGAACAATCAAATGGCAACCGAGATGCTAGTTTTTTTTTGTTCTCAGAAGAGAAAGAAAAATAACACCTGCGTATCGTAATCTTATGGATTTTGTTGTCACGAGATCTTTTGTGGGAGCACGGAAAATCCCATGGCGACTTAAAAAAGAGCTCACGGGAGTAAATGTTGATATGAAGCCAGGTGAATTCTGTCTTCTGGTGACACCCAATTACCAACGAACAAACCTGTCTGTGCGCCGTTGTCAGTTTCTTAAAAACTCCCTCTGCTATCCAATATCACGCTTGTACTACATGGCTGATGAAATATTATGCTTTTTAGAAAAGTAAGAAAGCATAGCAGCAAACCAGTATATTTTGCAAAGACAAAATACGCAGTATTCATGTTGAAAAACTGAAAATCTGCGTATGCGGTGAAATCCCTGCTCGCTTAATGAAAGCCACCCCCACCTGTTTGCTTCGGCTAGATCTGAGCGAGTGTAATGTTATTAGCTGCTTAGTTAAGAGGCAGCCGCGCGTCACGGTGGGGTTGCTTATTAATTGTTGTTTTCGTGTCACTACCGCTGTGTGCAAAAGGTGATTTAATCAGTTAAATTCACAGCTAAGGGATTCAACCCTAATTTACCCAGTTCTGCAAAACACGTTCTGCCTAAACAATTGTGCTGCTGCATTATATACAGCATCTGTACAATGTTAACGTTTTAAACTGTATTGCTAACAGAATGATTAATTACCCGGCATTTTTAAAGAAACAGTTCACTTTAAAATAAAAAAATCTGTAATTATCCGCTCACTCGCATGTTTCGAACCTATACTGTTACTTTTGACCATTAAAGATAAGATGTTTTTAACAAAACTTTCCATGAAACGACAGTATGTTGTGACCACAACTGTCAAGTTCCAAACAGACGGCAACGTTCCGGTCTCTATCGTGAAGTCAACACGGAAGTGGACTTAAACTGCAATTTAATGACTGGCTCCGAATGGGAGTCAATCCCATAGACTCCCTATGTTTAAAGACCCAACTTTACAATAAATATGTTTACAGCCTGGTACAAAAAAGTGTTTTTGGTCTATATAGCTAATTTTGCCCTTGATAACAACTGTGGGGGGGGGGTATTTTTTTAACTCATCCGTTTAAACTATATTAAGCCTTAAAGGATTAGTCCATTTTCTTAAAAAAATCCAGATAATTTACTCACCACCATGTCATCCAAAACGTTGATGTCTATCTTTGTTCAGTCGAGAAGAAATTATGTTTTTTGAGGAAAACATTCCAGGATTTTTCTCATTTTAATGGACTTTAATAGAGCCCAACATTTTACACTTAACTCAACACTTAACAGTTTTTTCAACAGAGTTTCAAAGGACTCTAAACGATCCCAAACGAGGCATAAGGGTCTTATCTAGCAAAACGATTGTCATTTTTGACAAGAAAAAAAAATGCACTTTTAAAACACAACTTCTCATCTATCTCCGGTCCTCTGACACGCCAGCGCGACCTCACGTAAATGCGTAGTGACGTAGAAAAGTCACGTGTTAGATAAATATATGAAAAGCACATTTGTGGACCATTTAAAAAAATAAACTGACACAAAGAAATTAATTGGTATCATTCGACATACAACAACGTCGGAACGGTCCTCTTTCTCCACACTTGTAAACACGAAGGTGTAGTTTTGCATTCGTCCTCTGTGACCTCTTGACGTGATGACGTATTGCGTGGGGTCGCGCTGGCGCATCACAGGACCAGAGGAAGACGAGAAGTTGTGGTTTTTCTTGTCAAAAATGACAATCGTTTTGAAAAGACCCTTATGCCTTGTTTGGGATCGTTTAGAGTCCTTTGGAACTCTGTTGAAAAAACTGTTAAGTGTTGAATTAACTGTTAAGTGTTGGGTTCCATTAAAGTCCATTAAAATTAGAAAAATCCTGGAATGTTTTCCTTAAAAAAACATAATTTCTTCTCAACTGAACAAAGAAAGACATCAACATTTTGGATGACATGGTGGTGAGTAAATTATCTGGATTTTTTTAAGAAAATTGACTAATCCTTTAAAGTTCTGCATAATTAAAGGCGTGGGCACTTGAGTGCCAGGTGAACTGCCGCTGCTGTCACTGCCGTTGAGCTAGGCGGGCGTGGTTTCAGCAACCAGGTTGCACAGCTCCACCCACGTCCCACCTCTTTGCCCATTTTTGGTTATCCATGAGTAATGCGCTGCTAAGACGGCGACTCTGTCAACTATAAGCTACAAAAATTCTCTTCACAAACCTATGGGTGACGTCTTAGACACTATGTTCTATATAATGTGAGCATATTGAGACCATTGGCTGACAAGTGTCAGGTGCCGAACTATGTCCTTTAATTGTTTACACATGGAAAGCAGAGAATGTCAAGTATCAATTTGATCTTGCAATTGGTAAAAACACACATAAGTCATGATGAAAGCTTGTTGTTCTTACTTGGTAAAGCATTTATGTGTTTAAAAATAATCAAGTGTTAATAAAATTTACTTTTTATGTTAATATTTTTTTTTACTTTTGCCTTATATTCATCTTAGTGTAAAAATGCAAAGTTGGCAACACCAAGGCTCCAAAAAAGAGCCTGCATGCTCGAAACTGCCATGCACTAGCTTTTAATAATATTTTTTTTTATTTTTGGAGCTTTGGTGTTGCTGACTTTGCATTTTACACTATTACGTTTTTTGTTGAGCACCAAATTTATATTGATGTGCAAGCTTTTGCCTGCTTTTTCTTATATTCATCTTACAAATTTTTCCACTACAAACAGAGCATTTTGTCTTCCCTGTCTCAATACTTTTTTCAGATTTCAGAAATAAGTTTACAGTTTGTTTAAAGCTTAAGCTTACAACCAGGATTAGCTGTTTCTAGACCATTGTTTTTCACTTATCATGTACCTCTTAATTTATTGTTTGGTTATCTTTAGGGTTAGGGTTTGGGGTGGGTTTAGGTTTTATTTAGAAAAATGTTGTCCTTGGGTCAACACAATATGTTGCCCTGAGGACGTCTCTCACTTGGCAAAATCAGTTCGAGCGTATATCCGCTGCTATTCAGCATTATACAATGTTTGATTATGACTTCAAATCAAAAGAAATTTGATACCAAATCTGAGATGACAAGATGACAAGCCATATTAGAATCCAAAAACAAATGTCATGAATTATAAGATTTCAGAGCTTTGTTGGAGAGAAAAATAATTAAGGACTAACTTAAATTTCAGTCTGTTCCTCACATTAAGATATCATATGGCTTTACAGGTCTTGGAATAAAGTGCACAAGTCATACAAAACACTATTATTATACTGTAAATGTGTTTTGGAAATTTAAAAGACCTTGGTTGGAAAAAGTTAATAATTTTTTATTCTTATGAAAAATAAAATGCTTAGTGTTGAAACACACAAGCACACACACACACACACACACACACACACACATACTCTCTCAGGTAGGAACCACTCTGACTCACACCTCGTCCCCATGGGGAATCCAAAACTGACTGCACATTTTCACTACCATCTTCAAAGTCACACCACAATGACAGAATAGCACAATGCAGGGAGTGGTGTCTGATTCAAAGCGAGAGGAGGAGAAATGGGCTGGAAGACGCACGGGGAGAGAAAGATAGATTTAACAAGCCACACCAATGAACCCACTGCTTGTTAAGATAATTATGATCAAGCTCATTGTCACAGTGAATATCTCAACATGTTTGTCTGTGCGGCACGGCTTCAGTTACAGCACGCCTCGCAGAACAGGAGGTTTAACCACTAAAGCTAAAAGAATAGTCCAGTTTTTACGTTTACGCGGGGTCCAGTGGTCCACTGTACGCACACGTTAGATTTTTGTAAGCGTGCGTACTTTGTGCCTGCGCATACAGGAGAATGTAGAATGTAGCCCAGGAGATGCATTGCATTTTGTCACAATGCGCATTCACTGAACTTTTGTATACACATTCAAGTCAAAAGAACTATCTCTGTGTCTCAATTCGTTCCCTAGCTCCCAAGGTCATGAATCAGTATATCGTGTACACAGGTTTGGGCACTGGTAAGACCCTAGCTCACTTGACATTGGGACACTGTTCACTTATTTTTCTGTTACGTGGCTGCTTAGACGCATTGTGATCACTCACAGCTGTTACTCATCAACAACCGGCAAAACCAACATTTCTTTGACATAATTTTAAACAGTACATTGTGAAAAAGCTGTCATTATTCTCTTACATATCCATGCATAAAATTGGAGGAATATAATTACATTTTAAATGTATATTTTTTTACAATTTTAAATAAATACTATTTTTTTAAATATTGAGTAGATTGTGGCCCTTACTGTGTAGCGGTGTGTGTTTATATTTAAAAGTAAAACAAACGTTTGTCTTTATAAAGTTCTGTCACATTACATAAAGTTTATTGAGTTGGATCATGTGATTCAGAAAAGGTCACGTGATTTCCGGTAAGGTAACATAGGGACCATCGATGCTTACTGGTTTTTGCGTTGCATTGTGGGAATTTTTAGGGAACGAACGTTCCAGTGCACTGGACAGATTTTGCGATTGAGACAGCCCTAAAATGGCCAACTCCCTGATCAGGTTCCTGACTACTGAACAAGGGAGCTGATTGAGACACACCCTATGTTTTGCGAGGCTGTGCGTGTTTCTGGCTAGAGGGATACAGCTACGGCCAAATCTCACAAAGTGTTGGGTTAGGTTTGGGGGTAGTATTTAGGGATGGGTACCGAAACCCGGTATTAAACTGGCCCCGGGGCTAAATTATGAAAGACTGTAGTATCAGTAAGATCTGACGCTATCGGTTCTGCTTTCGGTCCTGGAGAAAAAAATTAAAATAAATGTACTATGAATTCTTGCTTAATAATGTTTTCGTGCACATTTTGTCTCACCAAACATTTCTAATTTGCGATAAAATCAAGACGTTTGTCTGTGAGATCAGAGAGATCTCTCATGCGCGCCGCTGAAGCTGTCTGTCACACACAACGAGCGTGGCGCACGGCCGCACGCAAATGTACAACAGCACACAACTCCCGCTTAATTCAAAGAGTGACGATTGCGGATAGAGGAAAACGTTCAAAAGTGTGGTTATACTTCAAAAGAGTTGATGCAGACAACGCTCGTTGTCATACAGGTAAGTTCAACAAGATGTTTGCATGTAAGGGCGGAAACACAAGCAATCTGTCAAAGCATCTTTCAGAAGTGCATAACGTGCAGTCAGAAACTGTCCCAATTCAAGGGCTGCGACCTTCTAAGCATGCAACCTTACCGAGCACTTGGTCTTTCATGGTGGCAGCCTCAGAAGTCCGCGAAGAGAACTGAAATAAGACGGTCTAAACCTCGCAGGACCTATAATTTGCGTCACCTGCTGCACGCGCCCACCGCGCCTGTCAGGCATGTATGCTAAAATCATGTTGAATCAACGTTGTTCACCTCATTTAATATAAATGTACCATCTCCCTAATTGGTTTGCTTACCTTACGTTAAAATTCTGTTGATTTCTTTTGGGAGAAATGACGTTATGCATTCAACATATTTTCTACTTGTTTTAAAATCTTAAATAAAGAAAAATCAGTATGTAAACATTTATTTGGCTAAATGCTCAGCACTTCAAGTTAGTTTAAAAAATAGTCTTCATATAAATATCTTATTTAGAGTATTTTTTCTGCAGCTTTCACGCTGGTGCATTAACAAATATATTATTTAGAAATGATATCCAGAAATTAATTTGTAATGATGAAATGCAGACACATAATTAACTTAATCATGTGAACATAGGTTCATGATCAAATGTTAACATTGGGCAAAGTACCGATAAGAATACCGTTAAAGTACCGGACCGTTAAGCAGTATCGGTAAGAGTAGTAATACAGTTAAAACCTTAACGATACCCATCCCTAGTAGTATTAGGATGAAAAACAGTGGTTGTGGCTAGATAGGATACAGCTCCAGCTTAAATCATATGTAATGTTGGGTTCATGTTTAGTTTTGGGGGTAGGATTAGGATGAAAACAGCGCTTGTACCGCAATATTTTTACACGATTTTGGCCATAGCTGTATCCCTTCTAGCCACAAACGTTGTGCATTCGAGAGTGCATGTACACTGAAAAAAATCATTCATTCAATTTACTAAATTTTTTAAGGTAAGTGGTTGCAATCAATTCAATTAAGCTACATTTAAACAAAAAATTAGGAATACAACACAAAACAAAAAACTTTTGTTTAAATGTAGTGTAAATAAAATGATTGCAACCACTTACCTTAAAAAAATTGAGTAAATTGAATGAATAATTTTTTTCAGTGTACATTTGCAAAGACGTAAAATACTCTGGGCTTTAGCAACATATTTTTAGGAACACATAATAGATTTTTTTAAATATGTTGATTAAATGACCATAATGATCGAAAATAATTTTGGAAGAGGATGGAGATGTGGCATGATGGGTAGTGCATGTGCTTTAAAACAGTGGGTGTCCCTGGTTTGAGATCCGTACAGTATGTGTTTGCAGTTTGCAAATCCCAAAATTAATGCTTGCCAAGCAATAAATGTGCAGGTAAAATAGGCTTTTGTATGTAAATAAAAAAGTTCCAGGACGCTATGTTTACATGCACAAAATGTTGCCTTAATCTGATTGCAAGTTACAACAGTAAAGTTTACATGCATCCTAAACATTGCAATCTGATTAAAATGTTCGTTTACACGTACATTATATATCATCCAAAACAAACATCTGCGCAAGCATACAGTTAGGGTTGCCAGATTCGCGTATCTAAACCATCCCGATAGACATTTAAAACTAGCCCAAAAGCATCCCAATAACTATTCACAGCACAAATACCAATAACTATAATGATCAAAATCCTTTCACCTTTAACCCACAGAAAAACAACAACTCATGAAAACAGTTTAAACAGTAGCCCAAATCTGAACTCAGAGGACTTGGCAACGCTGTGCACAGCATCTCTTGTCGAGTTCACGCTTTATCTCTGGATAAATGTATAAAAGCAAAGCTGAGTTGGAGAAAGTTGTTCTTAAGAAATTTTAATACAACACAATTTTTGAAAGGCTCTAATCAACCACACCTGAAAAGCTAATCAAGGTCTAAAGTCACCTGAAAACTACAGGTAGGCGAGGTCTTATCAGGGTTGGAGCTTAAATCTCCAGGACATCGGCACTCCAGGACCGACGTTGCCTAACCCTGATGCAGCTTAATGTTATGAAAGTACACATAAACCCTGCAGAATGTACAGTGCCTTACCCCATTACCTTAATAATGCGTGTTGCCATTGCCTTGCTATTGCATTTTTCTGTGACAAAAAACCTGATGTGAACTTATGCATAATTCTTCTGCGCATGTGCACAAAGAATTTTTGCATCCAATAAAAAAATACAATGATTCACACGTTTAC
Organism: Paramisgurnus dabryanus; assembly: GCF_030506205.2. Taxonomy (NCBI): domain Eukaryota; kingdom Metazoa; phylum Chordata; class Actinopteri; order Cypriniformes; family Cobitidae; genus Paramisgurnus; species Paramisgurnus dabryanus. The sequence goes on along the minus strand of NC_133356.1, from coordinate 24,025,767 downwards.
ATGCGCACATTTCTCCTGATGGTCAGATCACAGATCAGACTATTCCACCACTTTCAATACGATCGAAATTTGTATCCGCTCGACCTCAATCATGTTTACATGAAGGCTTTTTTTATCCGAACCATAAATCTGATTACAAACTGATTATTTGGTTGCATGTAAATGTAACTATGCTGATGAACTATATAAAGAACTGCAATTTAATACAAGGATGAACTGTAAGAATGATAATCTGAGCCAAACACATACAAGCCATCTACTAAAAAAACATCTGCTAGGACTTGCACGTCTTCTAATGACTTTTACATGCATGGAAAATATACAGAACCATCAGTAATTTATCTACAGCTACTCAACATTTATAGATTTGGCACATGCTTTTATCCAAAGCGACTCATAGTTCGTTCAAAAAACACATTTTATCAATTTGTGTGTTTCTTGTTTCATGTAGCGCAACATTAAACATCAAACATCTTCTGATCGACTGTGATCGTGTCAGTTCCGAAATAAAGAGCCATATTTCTCACTGCTGGATTCTGATTGGAACAAAATAATAATTTTAACAAATTATGTCCCGACACGGCTCGTAAAATCTGCTCGGTCACCATATTGTTATACATAATACCTACTGTATTCGGGAGGAGAAATATTGACAGAAGAAATTGTGGAATTAAAAGGAGGCCAAAAAAGTAATTATCACCAAAGGTTATGTTATAAAGATCATGTGTGGATTTGCAGATGTGAAAAAAGCACAGCCTTGCACGTCTGCCCCTTCAAAAGACTGCCATGTAAATGCTTTTAAGCAACCTTTCAAAGCCAGGGCCTGTAAAACAAATTACTATACAGACTATCCTCAAAAGAAGCCAAACAAGAGGACACGAGTATAGACAATGACACGGAGAAGTCTTGACAGAGATGGATGGATCGATAGACAAATACTAATGCGGACATGCTGATTGATAAACTGCTGCTGACAACAGGGAAAAAAACACTCCATGATTATTGGTTGAAATGTCAGTCACTGCAGCCATTAGTCAGCTGGCGTTTTCAGGTCACATGTCCGGGGAGGGCGAAAGAGAAAAGGAGAAAAGAGAATTTGGTGATGCACCTGCTTAGACAATCCAAATGAAAGAGTTAGCAAACACTGCTAACCACAAGCTGCAAATTCACACACATATATACACATACTCGCAGAGCGGCAATGATCTTAAACACATCACTCACACTCCCTTTGTATTCCAAGTTTGCGTTCCAGCATTGATCCCATACAGCAAAAGCCTACTTCTTTATGATATTCCCAGCTTTGATATTTCCCTTTCCTTTGGCCATTAATTCCCTTGTTTGCTCGCTGATTTAAAGGGTCTTTCTCTTTCTAGCTCTCGTTCAGAGGCTTTTTAAGTCCCCAGTGTGTCTGATGCTGACAGAGCGGCTCTGATCATACTTTGATATCAGAACTTCTCATATCCTCAGTTTCACAGCATCACCCACGTGTCTAGAGTTAAAACTGTGCCCCAGTACAACCACAGACAACACAACAGTGGTGTGCGGTGGTCTTCTGAAGAGAGAAGATAAAGTCACCTGTCTGCATTTGGTCCAAAGTAAATTCATATTCCAAATTATTGGTAGTTTCTGATCTAAAAATACAGTATTTAGCTTATTAAAATTTTTTTTAAAGTAGGCTACCCTTTCAAAAAAGACAACTTTGCAACAAAAGAGTTCATAAGAGGTACATATTGTATCAAAGAGCGCATATTAGTACCTCAAAAGTACATATTCGTACCACATTTATACCTGAATGGTAGGAATTACGAAAGGGTACCTTCCCAAGTGACCGATTGGAACCAATTTTTTATATTTTTTTCTGATAGTGTACAGTGGATCCGTCCTTAATTATAAAATAACCCAAAGCTGTTAAGATACGTATCTTTTTTTATTTTGCACCTTTTCAGGAAGACCTGTAGTATTTTTTAAACACCAGCCGTGCTCTTAAGCTAGAAGTATAGCCCCGTTTTTATGCATACGCGAGGGTCTGCACACAGTACGCGTAACGCAAATTGTCGCCATCATAATAGTAAATGCACCGCCTTTTTTGTAACCGCGCATACTTTGTACACGAAGGCCACGCATGCGCCTACAGGACAATGTAGTATGTACAAACGTATAAACAACCCGCACCCGACCAATGTTTTCAACTACCTGCCCGCAACCCGACCCGAAAAAAACTATATATATATATATTGTACCCGACCCGCTTCCTGGCCCGCATTTTTTTAAAATAGTAGTAATTGTTTGAAATAGTTAATTGGCATCTTTATTTCGAACGTCCCGACCGACCGTGACCCGAATATAATTTAAAATATTTTTGGATGACTCGTAACCGCGGGTAACCACGGGTGACCACCGGCACCCGCTCATTTTGGATCAACATGCGCATCACTGGCGTACAGGTACGAGTGAAATAAACTATGCTTTGCAAAGCTGTGCAATGCGTACACAGAAAGAAAAACTATACTCCAGGCTTTAGACTATTTTATACCATTTTTAATTGTTTTATTTATCATGTCACAAGTCTTATTATTTTTATGCGGTTTAAAATAAATTTGTTATAAAAACAATAACTAGTAACCAAAATAGTATGTATATCTATTATGGATGTATTATTTATGTATTGGTTGTCCATTATTATTAATAGTAATTTTTCGCAATTACTCTGTTAAAAACGCTCCTAATGCTCACCAGCAGACCTGAAAGCACACTTTACCCACCTCACATCAGTCTCGGTGTGACTCAGATAACACCTGCATACATTAGGGAAGAGATTTCAAGAACAATGGCTGTCTGCAGATGCACGTCTCTTCTCGTACACAGTTTGGATGGTTTCCTGCATGAGGATTGGAATCAGACTTCAGGCCTTGTTTCAAAGTTTGAGCGGAGATTTAACATCAAAGCTGTCTCCGGCGCAGGAAAAGTAATGTTTTTATTCCAAAGAGGAGTCTTGAGATTGACAGGCAAATTGACACGCTGTTCGCAGGGCAAAAGATAAATGTTTGATGAATTGGCCAATCCTGTTGGAGTGATGGGCTTCATATGTGCATAATGGACTTGCAGCCTGGCAGTTGTGATTGCCTGCCAAGATAAGAAACTATAATGAATGAAAGAGAGTAGCTAGGCTGTAGAAACAAGGATTGTGCTGGTTTTAATAAACATTAAAAAAAACTGGAAGCGAGAGAATGCAGATGGCGCTGCTAAGCGATGTGTCATCCATCAAAGTACATGACAAAACCTAATACAGCTCATAAACTTCTCATCTTACAGAAGGAAAATTAGATCAGTTACTGTTAAGAGATTGGCCATATATTATGTTGTGATAAACATTATAGTTACACACTAAAAGCAGCAACACTACTAACTAATCTACATTTTGTATGGTTTGGGGCAAGACATAACAGTTCAATTTATTCATATATGAATCTAATGTAGATGGTTTCATCAGACGCACGTGCGCTCACGCGATTGCGCGTTTGGTCAGAACATTACTTCCAGTTTTTGTTTGTTTTTTTAATATTCTGACTAGTTGCTAAACTCTTGAACAAATCCCTAGTCGAAAATAACAAATGTTTTAGTTTCCTAGGTAATCTATGTGTTGTTTATTTTGCTTGTTATATAAATAAACTACTTCAAAAGGACTTTGTTGTTATTTATTCTTAGCAGAGTTTACCGGAAGTTACGTGTGGACCACGAAACTTGCTTGTTTATGTTGTTACTGCTGAAACCATCAATAGTCTGGTCTGTCATTTTAGCTGTCATTCATTTATTTTTCTTTTGTGCACTTAGAGGACTTTGCTGAAAAATCGCTATTCCATTTAACGAATTATGTCAACAACCTGTCATTTTTGAATGGCCTGATGCCGGGATTAAGCGGATGTGTGTGCCGAGAGCATTCGGTCAATTTCATTATCTCATTTTTTATGGAGGTGGCGTTTTGCATCTGAGTCCTTTATAATATATTGTCTATATTTTACAGTATGTGACCCTGCCTGTGAAAACACAGCTAAAATACAATAATGACATGACAAAAACAAACTTGATTTCTTCAATACTGACTGAATAAGGCCATGTCAAAGATTAAAATCATAGTGAAATTAATGAGTTAAATTATATTGTTATGCTTGCTTTCTCAAAATTTGATTACAAGATTTTTCAAAGCCAGGGTCACATATCTGTCTATTGTGTCATTGTAGGTTTTATTTATCTACCTCAAACCTTGAACATCATTTTGACAACAGCTTCATCGGTTGCTTGCAGGATATATGTGCAACGCCCAGCAAAATGGGCTCTGATGTACACCCACTTTAAACCTGCTTGCAATTCTGTTTTCAATATTCAAAAACATGATGGCTCCGGATGCTGCGTTGCAATAAATCTCCAGTTGGCGGTATTAGGCAGCCATTATCTGGCTTAATCTCAGCCCCTCCACCCCGCCCGACTTCAAACATGTCACCAGCCCTCGGGTGGCAGCAATTTACAGATCACATGTGTAAGGAAATGGGCTTCAGCTATGTTGCAATTTACATGTGTTAAAGGCTCATGGAGCAGTCATCCTGCAGTTTTAATGGGGACGCACACTGCTTGGGTGATTTTCTTCAAATCTATAATGCACATTTTTGGTATGTTATTTACATGGATATTCATAAACCTGCAGTGTGTAATTTGGCTCCATTTAGCAACACTATCATTACGCTATACAACATTGTAAATAACACAAATAAATAAAGAATAGTAACTTACATAGATGGCTAAACACTAGTGTTTTTGCAGTTAGTGTATAACATAAAAATTGTCAAGAAAAACACAAGGTCTTCCATGAAAGCGGTGTCATGTTTTATTAGCCAAAACATATGGTACCTTAAGAACGTTCAATACAAATTCTGTCATGATTTATTCAACTATGTGATTACAATATTGTATTTATTATAAATAAAACACAAAAAGAGATCACAGAGGGAATATCTGAGCTTTTGTTTTCAATATAAAGAAAGTGAGCAACAATTTATACTAGTCTATATATGACATGGCATACAATAACCTGACCAATTGGTCATGTGACCAAAGTGAACCAACAGTGTTTGGCCACAAGTATGCAGAAACGTTTACAAAATCTTAATATTTGGGTGTACTATTTCTTTAAGGCTGGACCAGACAGCGGCGAGTTGGGTTGGGGTTGGGCCCGGTTGGGTCGGGGTGGGGGTTCAGCCAGAAGGACTGAGGCTAAGGATGAAACGCCAAGTGAATTATAGACTGTCTCTCAAGATTCACAGCTCTCAGTGGTAGGAGGTTAATATTCTCACATGTCATTAGGTCTGCTGGCTCGGCTGACGGCTCATTGAATCAGGCAGCAAATGATTTCCTCATGCGGCAAAGGACAGCACACTTCAAAGGGAGAGGAGCTGAGGTCAGAGCCGCTCCTCTGTGATTAATAGTCCAGGATCAGCCGAGGTTGGCCGTAAGGTAAGGATGTGAAAGAGGCTTTTGACAGAGCTGACTCTCTAAGCTGGATTTGACCCCCGGACCTGGCAAACTTTGTTTCCAGTGCCAAGTCTGACGGACCTGATGGGTCCTGTCAGGGGTAACCTGGGCTCACGGACTAAACTGAAACAGCATCTGATCACCTTGTGTTATGGAGTACACAGGGTGATGGTCTAATCACTTACCATCAATCAAATCATGCGGAAATGTCTAGATTAAAAATGATTTTAAGAGTGAAAATGTATCACATTCATCTTAATATGCAGAAATAACACCGGTAAAGATTGAATCCAATGAAAAGTGTAAACACTGGCTCAACCAATAGGGGGAATCAGACTCTGTTTATCCAACCAATATAAGCAAGGGCTTTGTACTAGAAATCTGTGGGTAGATTTTAAATGTGTTAATTTTTCAATATTTAGATTTATGTTAAATTAGGGCGCACTCACATTATCCAAACCAAACCATGCCCCAGCACGATTGTCACCCCTCCCTACTTCCCCAGGTGCATGCACTCACACTGTACTTTTTATCGATCCGAGGCTGGGTGCGCTTTCGTCATTAAGATGCGATTGTTTTGAAAAAAGCAGGAAGTAAAGCTCTCTCTTAACACTGGAACCCACCATAATGATAAGTCTGTGTTTTTTATTCTGAGTCATTTGGTGCGCGATTACAGACAGCCCTCTCACATGTCATCATATTGCTTAGTTGATCTGTCACGTGGGCAGCTCGGACATTCATGTAACCCCGCTGCGCGCATCAAAATGTTTTTACGGCGGCAGATGAAGGTGAGTGGTCGCGCAACTGACGTCTTCACCTTTTGAATCGCGCTCACACCACAGCCTTCCATGCCTGAGCCCAAGTGAACCGCGCTCCGGCCCACCTCTGCAACCCACCAGCAGCGTGATTAACCAATCCGCGCCCGGGCGCAAAACAGAGCGATCACACTAGTCAAACAAACCAGGCTTTTTTTGAAAATATGCTCATTTTCCAGCTCCCCTAGAGTTAAACATTTGATTTGTACCGTTTTGGAAATCCATTCACCTGATCTCCGGGTCTGGAGGTACAAGTTTTAGCATAGCTTAGCATAATCCATTGAATCTGATTAGACCATTAGCCCGTGCTAAATAATAAACAAAGAGTTTCCCTATTTTTCCTATTTAAAACGTGACTCTTCTGTAGTTACATCGACCAACGGAAAATTAAAAGTTACAGGGGACTATTTTCAGCACTGCGTAATATCACTACACCTGCTGCAGCCATGTTACAGCAGCAACGTCCTTGATTATTACGCCAGAGTGAGCGTATAGTTCCTAGCCATATCTGCCTAGAAAATCGCAACTTTTAATTTTCTGCCGATCTATGTACACAATGTACCTACAGAAGAGTCAAATTTTAAATAGGAAAAATATCGAAACTCGTTGGTTATTTTTTTGCGCGATGCTAATGGTCTAATCAGATTCAATGAACTATGCTAAGCTATGCTAAAAGTGTTACCGCCAGACCCAGAGGTCAGCTAAATGGATTCCAGAATAGTAAACATCAAATGTTTAACTCTAAGGGTGCTGGAAAATGAGCATATTTTCAAAAAAGTGGACTGTCCTTTTAACTAATAATATAAATATCTAAAGTGTTGTCACAGCAAATATTACACCATTACTGCAACCAACATGACTATAGGACTCCACACAATCTTCAGCAATACAGTACATACTTCGATACGAGGTGGCTAATTCTTATAAATTCCTAAAATTTCATTCAGACATTTTGGTGCGATCAGCTTTCACCCTCAGTGACATTAGGTTGCGGGTCAAGTCACCCCCATCACATTTATTAATATTTTGTAAAATGCGGGTGATACTCACAAGATTAAGGCAAAACCAGAGGCAGCCACTTTATTTGGGAAGCACTGCAGCGTAACTTTATGTGGGTCTGCTCGACACCATCTCTCTTCATGCCTCATGGCCTCTCTGTCTCTGGTGCAACCCAGTTTCTTTTAAACGACACCACTGACTGATTATACCTCTCCACGCAAAACAAATGCATTCTCCCTTTTCTACCACTGCCCTGAAATCAATTCTATTCTTTACAGATGACACAGCAGTCATCTGCCATCACTTTTTATCTGCGAGGGAAATGTATCTTGGGGGCTTTGCATTGAGATAAATGCCAAGTAAAATCAATGACTTTGAAAATGGTGCAATAACATAAGCGATGGCTTAACATGAAAGAATTAAAGTCTTACAAAAGAGTGTTTTTAAAAATACTATAACCCCATAGCGTTACAATGTACCTTGGGAGGAACACTACATTTTTTGACATATAATACAACAAATTTAAAAAACAAACGCTAAACATGTCACATATCTATAAAAAGGTAAATAAGATTCATTTTTAGCCATTTTTAGCCATTTTCAGGAATGCTAATGGGATAATATATTTATTTTTGCTTCTAATTTGTGTATATTGCAGTGGTACAGTATTGGACATACACTGACACAAAGATAAATAGAGTAGTATTTGGCCGATCATGTGACCATAACATGTCGGCCCCCATGAATCGACCAGCTCTATGTCACACGAAATTGTTTTTAGGCTACCTGTATGACTGGATTCTACAGTTTAGATATTTTAAATAGGAAAACATCACTAATCCTAAGTATTTTAAAACAGCATGGCTGCTCTACAATATCTAGAGTCGAGTCAGTTGAACTGTCAAGCTGTACCCCTGTATGCTTGAGCATCTATCTAATAGCAAATAATCACTACCTTGCTGTCACTTCATGGCAAATGATCAATGACACTTGATGGATGACCATGTCTGGGGTCTGCCCGTGGTCTGCATCACTCCCATCCCCTCTCACAAGCACATAAGACAGACATGATTTCGTTCCTCATGGCCAACCAAATATTCCTTTGAAAAAGATTTCATTTTAGTATCTTAACGCCATAAACGAGCAGCTCTGGAAAATAAGGGCTGGCGGACGCCTGAGAAACAGCCTTTATCTGACCGACGGCCGCTGAGAAAAGAAATCGTAATTTTTCAATATTAGAAAGAAATTAAATCATCTGATGATCTAATTGGGAGGATTATGGTCCCCCACCTGCTCTGTCACTCTCTGGGGCCCCATTACAAGGCCCTTATTAGTTTTTACTTGGCAGATTAAAATGCGAGCGCCGCAATCTTTGATCTCTCACTTGCTGACACAAATCCTTTCAAGCCCCAACATTTTCTGCTGGGTAATTAATGCTAATTAAAAGGTTTCAAGCAGTCAGTAAGCACCGCTCTTCTCCCTTCCAAACTGCCATCAACTTCCCCATCTAACGGATCTGCACGTCATGCACATTTCCTCTGTTTTAAACCAAGCATCTATGCAAACAACAAATTATGAACTGAATGTAGGCAACTTGCCAAAGTGGTGTCTTTGGAGTATTTGCAGACATTTTTTGCAAAATATAGAAGCACACTCCTTGCTACCAAAATAAATAAAACGCAACCCCACCACACATAACTTCTGGGTTTAACTGTAAGTCACTTCAATGATCTGTAATTTATGGGCAAAATGAGGGAATGATCTTAGAGAGCTTAATGTATGTCTTAAACACTTTGAAGCTATAAAGAGATGTTTAAATGCTGTCATTGGCAGATGCTGCACATAAAAACTGATGAAAATAAGTTGACAAAGGAGAATCTTTTTCTACGTATGTTTTCCCATAACTGCAGACCTTCGCGTAACCTATGGTGTATATTATCTGCTCATTCGTGTTAAGTAAGAGTGTACTCAAATAAATCTGGTAGTAATTAAATGAAGACCGGTTTGATTTAATTGCAAGTCTCTCTACATTGGCGGTGCTTTGAAACCACTTAAATATATGAGCCAAATCCACCCTGACTCCATCATCACTCACTTATTATGTTGTAATTAGCTGTCGCTCCGTCGTATCATTATGTAGCTCAGCAAAGTGTCAGGTATGAAGATGTCTCCTTCTGACAAGCAAAAGGCAATATCATTGCACAATGCTACAAAATGATAATTACATTACTTCTGCATCAGTACCAGTCCCATGTGATAATTAGACACATATTCAACCCAATTAAACTCCCGATGCAGTCTGTTTTTCCTCTGTCAAATGACAGTTTGACTTCAACGACGCACTGTCACAGGGATGTCAAGTGAAATTTGATCGGGACTTGGAATAACCTGTGCACGTTAAGTATAACGGAGTATAACGGGAGGTGAAGAGTGATCATCATCACTTTGTGGTGTGAACATAAATTTGAATCAAATAAATGCATTACAGATGCATATATTTATGCATTATGAATCTTATATAATCAGCCGATAAATTACATTTACATATATTCAATTGGCAGACACGATTTGGCAGCGATTTCAAGCTATGCATTTTATAAGTATGTGCAATCTTTGGGAATTGAACCCATGATCTTTGCACTGCCAATGCAACTCTCTACCAACTGAGCTACAGGAACTTCATTTAAAGTAAAAAATGGGGGTATAGTTCACCAAGAAAAAAAGAATCTGTGATTATTTACATTCCAGGGACTACTGTGGGAATCGCATACTTACTGAAATCGCATACTGTGAAAGTACGTACTGCACTCTCGGAAGAAAAGGTACAAAAAGACAAGGTACAAAAGTTGTCACTGGGGGCGGTACCTTTTCAAAAAGTACACTTTTGTACCTAAAATGTGCATATTGGTACCTTAAAGATACACATTGGTACCTTAGAAATTCATACTGGTTCATCAAAGATACATATCTGTACCAAAATGGTACATATTAAGACTTTTTTAAAAGGTACCATCCTAGTGACAACTTTTGTACCTTTTTTCCTGAAAGTGTGAATTAGATGAATCTCATCGACTGTGAAAACAGTACGTTCTTTATAGTATGAATATGGGGAGGGTAAATGAAATTCGGACATACTAGATCAGCCATGTTGGTACATCATGTGACATACGTGGTCATAACAACATGAGCTGTTGACTAAACGAGCGGCTTTCGTGGTCATCACGTAACTTCCGGTAAACTCTGCTAAGAATAAATAACAACAAAGTCCTTTTAAAGTAGTTTTTTATATAACAAGCAAAATAAACAACACGTAGATTACCTAGGAAACCAAATCATTTGTTATTTTTGATGAGGTATTTGTTTAAGAGTTTAGTTTAGCAACTAGTCAGACCAATAAACAAACAGAAATGGAAAGTAAAGTTCTGAACAGACACGCAATCGCATAACCGCACGTGCGTCCGATGAAACAGTCTATAAAATAAAATAAAAATGTGATAGCAATTTACATTTAATGTAATAAATAAAAATAATGCAATAAAGTATATTTTTTATATATAAACACTTTTAGTGGTTTTACCAACAACAGCCACTAGGTTTCAATGGTTTTCTGCATACTCTTGTCACAAATTAATAAATTACTGTCACTGTACTGTCATGGTTTTTAAATATAAAAACTACATTCTTAGACCTTTCCAACGCTATATTGTTATGATAGATTAAAACTGACTTGCAAAATATTAAACTCAGGTGTCCCACCCACAGGGTTAGGTGACTCCTCTTCCGGGGGTTCATGGGACAGTTAAGTGTCTATCAAATGCACACTTAAAAATCTTGCCAGAAAAAGTAGGTCATTCAGGTACTTTCGTTTACTATTTTTCGAATACCATGAATTCAGACATACTACTCACCTCACCTACCAATTTTCGCCTGCTATACAGTATTGAAGTAGTTCATTAATTTGTCAGTCTACAGTGGTACCTTAAAGGTCAAAGGCCTTTTAATGATTATTGAAAGTATCGTAGAAGCTCGGTCAATGAGGGCGAAGCCAACTTGCATCGAATTACAAGCAGCAATATTTTTTATCTAGCCGCCCTATCATTGAGCTGTTCCTACATCACTTGGATCTAATAGGAAATGGTACGGTCGTTCTTTTCACTTGCACGGAGACATCGTCATGACACTTTAAAAGAGGTGCATGATGGTCGATTTATGCAATGTTAACTGAAGTTAGGTTTGATGTAAGATTACTCTCTCTTTCAGCCAATGCTTCATTACCTTAGAAAAGCAGAACTCATTAAAGGAGGCAAGTCCAGTCAAATCTGGGCATAACTCTATAGAGGTGAACTGCTGTCAACATCATTAACCGTCATTTCTCCAACTCGCTTCATGACTTATGAAGTGTTCTTTATTGTGTAATGATCCAAATCTCTTACAAAATCGCCCTCTTCAAAGAGCCCCTGGGACGTACCACCCATGCAGTCTGCTGACTCGACGGAGGCGAAGATCAAATGAAGCTCAGTAATTAGGCACTTTTCTTTATCTTACACTCGTCGACTGTTTACTTCCAATTTCAGGTGACAGTCATGTAGCCGTAAAGCGGGCGAGAGATGTGCGGGTGCATGGATACTGTAGAACTCTTTGATGTCTTTTGTAGCAAAAAAGTACTGGTTAAGATCTCAGACAGCAAACTGGATAAATGTAATGTAAACATGAAGCATTTAAGGTTTTAGAGGGTCACTTAAACATTGCAATATATGAACATTGAACTACATGGGCCCTGCATGCATTTAGTTTACTGTGTTTTGTGGTCTTGTGTTGCTTTTTATTATTAATATTCATTACAAATTTTCTTCTCAATCCAATTAAAACAAATCTGCGTCCCATTTTTGAGACTGGCTGGTTTAGTGCACATCAGACTCATCTGCATGTATGAGTGATGATCGGGTCCATTGTTTGTGTGAGGCGATGACAAATTAGTTTGAGAGATGACCTCATTGGTCACTGTGAAAGCTACTCTCTCTATGCTGTCTCGGGGAAAACATTTGTCCATGCACACCTTTATCAGTCACGGACATGTGTGTGTGCGCATAGCCTTCCTCTCAGCAGGGGCGTCGAGGCGGTCCTGCAGGGGTGAAGCGTCTCAGAGGCGTCAGGACCTACAATATATCTTCAAACAATTTAGACAAACAAAAGGCCACTGTGGCATGAAAAAAGACAAGGAAAACAGATGAATAAGCAACATCAATTACCGGCAGTGTTGACCTATGAGCCCCCACACCACGGTCGGCCCCTCACACCCAGGGGTGGCAGATTGAAGCTGACATTCCTGGAGTGAGAACAGTACGGCCTCACAAGCCCCATCCTCACACACAGAGAAAGAGAGAGAGCGAGAGAGCCAGCAGTGGGAGCTATGAATGAAAAATCACTCATAATAGGTCCCGCTTTAGTTTAAAGTGAAACAAAATGGCTCAATTTAAGCACTTAGCCTGTGGAAAATTGGCGGCGCTGAGATAGGACGCGAACATGCGAGGGGACAAGCGAATCAGCCTTCTGATAAGTACACTATAAGGGGAACAAAGCTGATGTCCAACAGGCTTACCGGTCAACTAAAGAGCGATTGGGTCGCCCCTCAAAAGGTTTCTTCAGTCTTTGCTTGCCCTTCGAAAAAAGACACGGTCCCCCCTCAACCGCTCGAGCCCCCCTTTGCCGCTTTGTGCGAGACCAGTAGCAAAATAAATACAGGGCTCATATTTGTTCAACACACTGTGCTTTGTATCGTCCCATTGGGATCTTAGCTTGGGTAATAGAACGGAGTAAATGCACAGCCAAGCAGGAAGCTTAAAAGCTAACAAGACTGGATTACAAAGGTATTGTGTCCTTTCAAAGGGCTTACATTACTGGCTTGTTTGTGAGAGGGAACCTGTATAAATGTTTATGTGAGAAAACAGAGGGTAAACAATATCGCTTAATACAAAGCTAATTAATTATAGTGTTGAGGAAACAACTGATAGAGTAACGTCCAGAGGATTTAGCTTTAAAGGGCACATATTATGCAAAATGTTTGGACATAAATGTTTATTGGAAAGTTTGTATACAACCACTCCACGATGAAAAACCCACCCACTCCTTTTTTAATCCCCATTAAACTAAAGCATTAGTCTCATTAGACGTACTGTTTTGATTTTCTTGTTAATGTGATGTCACACTGATAAAGCCACAGCCACTGACTCATTGGTTAATTTTACCCAAAAGCTTTTCTATATGTGTTTGTTAGCACGGTGTAGTGCTAATGCAGCTAAAGACACTATTGTCTCTTGACTATATTAACAGGAATCAGATCTATTTTAACCGAAAGCGCTCACTATCTGTGGGTAAGGAAGTGAGGGCAGTAGCTCATTTGCATTTAAAGATACACACATGAAAACAATGCTTTTTGCATTTTTTGGAGGGGGATTTTGGACATGCTATAACAAATGATCTGTGACACATTATAGGCACACATGATACTTAAATGACGTCTTGTAAAAATTGACATAATAGGTGCCCTTTAACTCATCAAGTGTCTTTGGCAATCCGGAAAAAAATCTATATATTGTATGTTTATATATCTAAAGAAAAACATTTTCTGGAAGGCATTAAACTTTCGTGAAAATCATAAAAATGCTGGCCCAAGCTGGCAACTTTAATAAAAGTTTCCCTGGTAGGGAAAGAGTTAATATTGTTTAATCTCATAGCAATATGTAATTATGAGGTCGCTAATTTGTATGAGTCCATATGGTCTTAAGATCCTTGTACAGTGAAGTCAGAATTTTTTTGGTATTCGTCGACCTACAAATTTGTCATGCACAGAAACCTTGCAACTTTCCTGTCATGGCCTTATGGTTAGACAATCAGACTTCTCACCCAAAGGTTGCTGGTTCAAGTCTCATGGCTGGCAGGTTGCAATTTACTTGTATGGTGGGTCTGAATTGTCAAAACATCTCTCAAAATGCTTGCTACAGATGCAAAAAATGCAGAAAATCGAACCATATAAGATTTTTTTTATTTACACAATCATAAAGTCATATTTTTACATGCAGAAATTTTGGACGAGACTATTCACTCCAGTGACAATTGGGATCATCGTAGTTTTTTTTACAATTTACATCATACGAATTTATATGAATTTGCTACTTGTAAAACAGGAATTGCTGTCGAGCTGTACTGTTATCAAAAAACCACTGGGGATAAATTGGGTCCATTTTAACGAACAAAGTGAAAAATACAAAACAGAGAAAAATAATCATCTGTCTGTTTATAATGTCTTACATTTTATCTGTCTTGATCTTTAAAATAACAAAAGCTTTTATGCAAGGTATAACCAAATGCACAAAAAACTAAGAACAGCAATAAAACGTGCCACACAATACAAAGCACGCTATACTGCTTAACTTGCACAATCTGATCTGTTTTATTGACCAACCCCACACACAGTCTCTATAGTAACAACACAGACACAAGGGTGCAGGGGAACATTTAGGAACATTGCCCAAGGGACTGTTTAACACAATGGTGCGAAGGGTTGAACAATAACACCAACCTGCACTATAGACAACAAACCCATTAAAAGCACTTTACAAAGTACACTAGTTCATACTTAATATGACGGAATATCAAAACCTATTAGGAACATATTTCTATATTTATTTATTTTTAATGAAAAAGAGATCAGACAATTTGTATTTCTGGAATCAAGGGGTGGAAACTAAAATAAGTAAAAAAATTATAATCACTTAAAGAACAACTATGGTCCGATTCACGATATAACATTTCCTTTGGTGTGTAAGGGTGTATTAGTACATGTAAACTATATTCAAAAGGTACAAACCCCAAGGTAAACGATGACGCAAGCTATCGTTTCCAGCGTAAATCTCTTTTCTTGGACTACAACAAACACACGGATTGTAGGCAACAGTTTACTTCCTGAGATTGGTGATGTAGTAAAGACCGACATTATCATAACTCCTCACAGTCTGTAAGTTAACTCCTGTTAGCATTGCATTGTGACCAAATCTTTCAAACAAGGTAAGGAGCGTCACATTTCCGGCTGATGTCAGATGTATTCAGGCCAATCACAACATACAGATTAGCTGGCCAATCAAGGGCACAGCGCTTTTCAAATCGATGAGTTTTGTATAAAATCAAAGCATTTGAGGAAGGTAGTATTTCTGGAGCTACAAAAATGTATGGTATGTGGAAAATAATGTGAACACATTGTATTATAACAAATACACAAGGTGATATTTTAATCATGATGCATTTACACCAAACATTTTCATGAAATGCGATACAGGGATGTCTGTGGTTATTCAGCAGTCTCTGATCTTGCTGTATTCTGTAAATCAGACATTGGATCTCAGCAGATGGTGTCATTCAGGAGAAAATCTCTTTGACATGAAATAAGATGGAGCTATCATAAAATATTTGACCTTACTAAGAGCTCTACACACTAGTCTCTAATCTGACTGGCTCCTTTTTCAAACAATAGGACTCTTTAAATGGCTGCAGCTATCAGCACAGCTCAAATAGGTCTATAATAGAGCCCTATCTCCTTTGCAAATGGAAATCCAGTCAATGGAGTAGATGGGAATCATTTTCAGCTCGTTGACATGCAGTACAACTGAGAGTTTTGTGGAGGAGACACGAGCCTACAGGTCAATTTCAATGTCAGCGCTGTCT
>NC_133356.1:21939309-22039309 GCF_030506205.2 Paramisgurnus dabryanus | reverse complement strand
ATGAAACACTATATTGTTGGGTTGAATTAGATTTGATCCGTCGACTGATTTGATTCGATTTTGCAGCATTAGGATCGAATTTACATATCTGCCAGACGCTTATTCAGAGACTCGCAGTGCATTCTAAAGAAACATTTTATTAATATCAAACCCACGACCTTGGCTTTGTTAATGCTGTATAGATTATCATATGAACTAATAATAACAGCATAGCTTATATTATCACAGTTATATATGTAGCATTTGGTATTTCAGCAAACTAGAAATATATTTTATATTATTATTATTAATACTACAATTATATTACAAAGATTTTACCTAGAATAACAGGCACAAATGAATAGTCCAGGGAAATTTATAAAGAAAGTCATTTGATTTCATGTTGTTATAGAAATCTGTGTTGTCAGTACTCATGTTCTCACCTTTCTCCTTTTCTTTCAGGTATGCTGACACCAGGTCATGCAGGAACATGATGAGCTCTGCATCCATGGTAACACAGATGTGATCCGTGAACTCGGTCACAACGCTGCACTCCACTTTGGGTTTACTGCCGGCATCTACAGTACAACACACATCACTGTCAGTGCTCAATTTACATTTATGCATTTGGCAGATACTTTTATACAAAGCATATTACAGTGCATTCATTGCAAACGCTTCATGGCATTGTGTGTGTCCTGATATTAAAACTATTGCATTGATGTTGCATGAATTGTAAATGAATATGTAATTATTCTTAATGGTGCTAAAGAATGCATTGATACAATATGTTAACTCCCCGCCATAAGAGAAAACGCTTCCCTACCAATGACAAGTATTTACAGCAATCCCTAATACTGCCATTATCGACCAGGTGGTGATCGTTCGCAACTTAAAAAACCCAGAAGTGTCGCCCTAGTGCAAACAGCTTAATGTCCATGTGAAATTAAAATCTGATAGTATATTAGTGTTGTACCACTGAGAGAAGGTTCCTCTGGATCTTGAACATGGATGGATTTGAATTGGAGCTGCATTTTGGGAAGGGCAAAGATGGTCTCGGTTTCGTGGTTGTAGCTGGAGGATCCTCTGAATCCACTCAGAAGACTGGCGCTCTTCGCCGCCGCTCCGGTTTCAGAATTATTTGCATCCACGTTCCTCAGTAGATTCAGCTCTGGTAGAAGATAAACAGATTAAAGAGATGCAACAGAAAACACTGACCACTGAGTTTTCCACTGTTATGAGTGATAATTTCACATTACCTTCGTTTCTCATGGCAGTGACGTAGTTGAACCATTCTTTGACTGTGGCCACCCCATGCGGGGGGTTTTCATGTCGACGGCGGGTAACCTTTGTGATGGTTGCCATTGGACTCTCCAAAGCGCCGCAAGGCTTGGTTACCATGGTATTATGACCCAGGTGAAAGTCAAGCGTCTGAACAATGTATGTAGAGTCATCACTGGAACCTGTACAAAACAAAACCTCTTAGTCACCTTTTACAATGAATCATCCTGATAAACTTATGACTCATAAAAGAGAGAGAGGGGGTGAAAGATGGGTAGAGAGATAAACAGAGTGAGAGAAAGGTAGAGAACGTAAGAATGAATAAATGAATGAGAATGAAAGATAGAGAGAGTGAAATAAAAAAGAATGAATGAATGAGTAAATGAATTAATTAATTAATTAACTATTGAGAAAGAAAGAAAGAAAGTTAAAAAGAGTGAAAGAATTAATCTCTTTTAAGAATAAAAGACAGAGAATAAAAGACAAAAGATAGAGTGAAAGAATAGAGGGAAGAGAGGGAAAGAGACAGTAGAGAGAAGATGATAAAGTAAACGAATGAATAGAATATATTTTTTGGATTGAAAGACAGAGAAAGTCAAAGAAACAAAGAAAGAGTGGAAAAAGTAAAAATAGAGTGAAAGAATGAATCAAATATCTCTTTTGAGAATAAAAGAGAAAGAAAGAAAGAAAGAAAGAAAGAAAGAAAGAAAGAAAGACAAAAAGAAAGAACGAAAGAAAGAAAGATAGAACGAAAGAAAGAACGAAAGAAAGAACGAAAGAAAGAAAGAAAGAAAGAAAGAAAGAAAGAAAGAAAGAAAGAACGAAAGAAAGAAAGAAAGAAAAAAGAACGAAAGAACGAAAGATTGAAGATTTTGAGAATGAAATACAGAGAAAGTGAAAAAAGAAAGATGGAGTAAAATATCTTTTTGAGGATGAAAGACAGTAAAAAAATGAAAGAAAGAAAAAAGAAGAAAAAGAAAGTGAAAGAGTAAATGAAAGACAACGAAAGTGAAAGAAAGAAAGATAGAGAGAGTGAAAAAAAGAAAGAAAGAAAGAAAGAAAGAAAGAAAGAAAGAAAGAAAGAAAGAAAGAAAGAAAGATCGAGAGAAAGATCTATTATGAGAATGAAAAACGGAGTAAAACAAAAAAAGTAAAAAAGAACGAAAAAAGAGAATGAAAAACAGAGCGAGTAAAAGAAGAAATAAAGATAGAGAGAGTGAAAGAAAGAAATAATGAATGAATGAATGAATGAATGAACTCTTGAGAAAGCAGGAAAGAAAGAAAGAAAGAAAGAAAGAAAGAAAGAAAGAAAGAAAGAAAGAAAGAAAGAAAGAAAGAAAGAAAGAAGTATGGGGTGAAAGATCTCCTTTGAGAATGAAAAACAGAGTGAAAGACTAAAAAGTGAAAGAAAGAAAGAAGACAAAGGAAGTGAAAGAGTGAATGAAAGACTTAGTGTGAAAGAAAGAAGTAATGAATGAACTCTTGAAAAAGAAATAAGTATAGAGTGAAAGAATAAATGAAAGATCTCTTTTGAGAATGAAAGACAGAGAGAGTGAAAAAGAGAGAGAGAGAGAGCGAAAGAAAGAAAGAAAGATAGAGTGAAGAATCTCTTTTGAGAATGAAAGACAGAAAGTAAAACAAAAAAAGAGTAAAAGAAGAAAGAAAAAAGAAAGTGAAGAGTGAACGAAAGACAGAGAGCGTGAAAGAAAGAAATGAATGAATAAATGAACTCCTAAAAAAGAAAGAAGGATAGAGTGAAAGATCTCTTTTGAGAATGAAAGAGAAAAACAAAAAAGAGTGAAAGAAGAAAGAAAGTGAAAGAGGGAAAGAAAGATAGATAGAGAAAGTGAAATAAAGAAAGAATGAATAAATGAATGAATGAATGATTGAATGAACTCTTGAGAAAGAAAGAAAGATAGAGTAAAAGAATGAATGAAAGATCTCTTGAGAATGAAAGCGAGTGAAAGAGTAAAAATGTGAATGAAAGACACAGCGAGTGAAAAAAAGAAAGAGTTAAAAAAAGAAAGAGAAAGAAAGAAAGATCTCTTTTGAGAAAAAAAAAAGAAAGAAAGTCATTGTATTGAATGTGTACCATCCTCCCAGATCTTCTGTGCTTCAGTCCAGAAGGCGATGTTGGGCTCTTCCAGGTGAAACAGCACCCAGGACTTGGAACGGAAGTTGGGCCCATGGAAACAAGCCAGGGTCATGTGGTTGCCATGGAGACTCATGGAGCCACCCAGCTGCACCGCATCCTCTGGGAGTGGCATCTGGAACAGGGAGATGTGACATCCTGCCACCATCTTCAACACACTGGGCCAATGCCTGTGATGAGCTGCATCCATATCTGAGAGAAATCATTAATCTTATAACTTTTCTTTTTATTATATTACTTTGATGTATTGAAAAAGAAATTGTACGTATGTATACACAAAAACACAAGCACACTAACAAAGCTCAGCTGCTTTATCCGTGTTGATGACAGGAGTTTTGGGAGGCACGTAGGGTACCGGACCCCAGGTGGACAGGGCCCGCTTGCTGGTGTCAAACTGCTGGGTGAAAAACTCCTGCAGCTTCATGCCGATCTTTATCAGATCCGGGGTGGTGGATCGGGAGATTATCACCTGGAATATGTCCCACTGCAGGTCTCCGTGAACAAAGATCTCACTGGAGGACACACAAATCAGAGAATGAGGATTATTGTTGTGGAAAACTTCATCCACTTAGTAGGCTTGGCAGCTCTTTTTGGTACCTTTTCTCAGAGAGACTGTCCTCAGTGGTGCAGAGATTCACCTTCCACTCATCTTGGACCTGTAGATCAGCATTACTGAAGATGCCCATCAATATGCTGGAGCCCATGTAGTCCAGTCGAGCCTCTGTGGAGCCCATGGTGATCTGGATCTTATGACTGGGCTGCTGATTTGGATGTTCTGAAATATGGGCTAGAAAAACAATCCGATATCAGTCACTGAGGAGGAAGACGTCCCACAGACACCAGTGTTTTGCACTAATTTCAGGTTCAGTGTACTTACAGACCATCTCCAGAGTGTTGACATCAATGTTGCCACCCACCACACCTCCTTTAGAATCCAGTTTTGACCGTCCGAGACCAACAGACATGCTAATCTCGCGATCTCTGTTACTACCTACTGACAGACGGCCCTGACTCTTCAACCCACTTGTTGTCCAGCTGTTTACACACAAACACATCAAGCAAATATAATTTATGGTTAAAGGGACAGGTTTGGAATGACATAATAAAGGGGAAAAATGATGAAAGAGTGTTTATTTTGTTGTGTAAACTATTAAGAGTCCGTTTACGCGACAACATGGAAAGCTGTCCCAAAAATCACAGTCATATTTTGGAAAGGAAATATGCAATATCAGTTAATGCTAAGCTAAGTGATTTCTGCAAGTACCACATGCGTGAGCGAATGAACAAAGTGATTTTTATCGTCCGGTTACGTGTACGCTAAACTAGCTATCGTTATGGTTATCGTTAAAGTGTGAATGGCCCTTAAAGGCGGAGTCCACGATGTTTGAAAAACGGTTTGGAAAAGGAGACGGGCCGACTACCAAAACACACTTATAGCCAATCAAATCAAATCAAATGCCGGGTTGCGTATGTGTGGGGCGGGTCTATCAACGGAATGTCCAGATTCTATTGGGGTAGGGGCGTGTTTGTTTAGGCGATTTCAAATATCAACACTGGCTTTCAAACATCGTGGACTCCGCCTTTAAAGGAAAAGTCCATTTTCTTAAAAGAAAAATCCAGATAATTTACTCACCACCATGATATCCAAAATGTTGATGTCTGTCTTTGTTCAGTCGAGAAGAAATTATGTTTTTTGAGGAAAACATTGCAGGATTTTTCTCATTTTAATGGACTTTAATAGACACCAACAATTAATACTCAACGGTATCAACGGAGTTTCAAAGGACTATAAACGATCCCAAACGAGGCATAAGGGTCTTATCTAGCAAAACGATTGTCAATAAAAATAACAAATATACACTTTTAAACCAAAACTTCTCGTCTAGATCCGGTCGTGATGCGTCAGCGTGACCCCACGCAATACGTCATGACGTCAAGAGGTCACAAAGGACGAACGCGAAACTCCCCCCCAGTGTTTACAAGTGTGTTAAAAGAGGACCGTTCCTACGTTGTTGTATGTCAACTGATACTAATGAATGTCTTTGTGTCAGTTTATTGTTTACAATGGTCCGCAAATGTGCGTTTTATATATGTAACACGTGACCTCCCTACGTCACTACGCATTTACGTTAGGTTGCGCTGGACCGGAC
Source organism: Paramisgurnus dabryanus (assembly GCF_030506205.2). Classification (NCBI taxonomy): domain Eukaryota; kingdom Metazoa; phylum Chordata; class Actinopteri; order Cypriniformes; family Cobitidae; genus Paramisgurnus; species Paramisgurnus dabryanus. Next base: position 22,033,747 of record NC_133356.1, on the reverse strand, counting down.
CTAGATGAAAAGTTGTGGTTTAAAAGAGCATATTTTTTATTTTTCTTGTCAAAAATGACAATCGTTTTGCTAGATAAGACCCTTATGCCTCGTTTGGGATCGTTTATAGTCCTTTGAAACTTAAGTATTAATTGTTGGTGTCTATTAAAGTCCATTAAAATGAGAAAAATCCTGCAATGTTTTCCTCAAAAAACATAATTTCTTCTCGACTGAACAAAGAAAGACATCAACATTTTGGATGACATGGAGTAAAATATCTGGATTTTTCTTTTAAGAAAATTGAATATTCCTGTAAGTCTTGATAGATTAGATTCTAAGGGCCATGGTGTACATACGTGTTGTTGCCCATCACGTTGCTCATGTTCATCTGGACATTAAGCTGTTTAAGGTTGATGGCAAACACCACCAGCGTTTCCCACGGTGATCCCTGCTGTGCCGCTGCTTTTCCATTCCGGAATGACGGGGTGGAGGTCTTGGTGACTGAGTCTACTGAGACACACACACATTTTACATGAAGTTACCAACAAAGATGAAGTGCATTTGCAATGGAATCAATCAAATCACAGCTAAGGAGCCAACCACCAATTACTCAATTCAAACTGCAACATTTACTCATTATGATAATGTCAGGCTGAAAAGTCAAAGTTTGGTTTTTAACGGGTTAAAATGATTCTCAGACAGGGTGAATATCAAGGGGGTACCTCCTCAAAGCTACACAACCAATAAACAGATTAGTGAGTACAAATGCACCTCTGCGTGGTGCTGAGGAGTCGGACACGCTGCGGGAACGACCGGTGGCTGGAGATTTAAGGTGGGTGTGGCTTGGTGTGGCATCGTTAAAAACCGATGAGGGGTGTTGAGTGGACTGGCCGTCCCATGTTCTCCAATACGCTTTACGGCTTGACTCAGGAGACAGGTGCTGGGCGATGCTCTCTGCTGAGTCTGGTGTGGCAGGACCTGAGGCTACACAAGCATAACAGATGTTATTACATGTGACCCTTTCTGTGAAATCCAGGCTAAAGTCTTAATTTAATTACAGTGCATATAAAAAGTCTACACATCCTTGTTTTAATATCAGGTTTTTGTAATGTAAACAAATGAAACCAAGAGGAATCATGTTTGAAGCCGTTACACCTTGTCAAATAAAAAACTGCGTAGACCTTTTATGCACTGTATGAGATTAGGAGCATCCCAGTTTGATTTCACACTGATGATAATCTTTGCCATAACATTACTTATTAAGGTTGTCATAGTTATATTTACTGAATATTCTTTACATTATGTACACTGCAAAAAATGATTTTCAAGAAAAAAATTCTTAGTATTTTTGTCTTGTTTTCAGTAAAAATATCGAAAAATTCTTAAATTAAGATGCTATTTCTTGATGAGCAAAACGACCCAAGAAAATAAGTCAAAAAATATAACAAGCAAAAAAAATGGGGTAAGTGTAATTTAAGTGTTTAAGAAAAACGTAAGATTTTTTTGCTTCCCCAATTGGGAGATTTCTTTGCTTGTTTTATGCACAGAATCACTTAAAGCGACACCATATAGTTTTTCAACCTTTATAATAAATTTTCAAGACCCTTGTGATAGTACATCGACTTTAAATAGGTTGAATGACATGTCTACCATAGCCTGACGGGGTCTGTATCGCTTTTACTCGTACTTTAAAACTTAGGGTTTCTGGTAGTAACCAGAGCACAAAAAAACTACAAAATTCGACTGCTTTACGGCATACATCACTTCCTCCACTTCCTCGATGCAATTTTTTTTACGTGAATTTTGCTGGAGGCTACTTAAGGAGTGTAGAGAGCAACTTCTATTATATGATTCTCTGGCACCATGTTAGTGTCACGGACCTATGACACTGGCGACCCGGGTTTGATAACCCTTTAAGGCAATTTTTTATATAAACTCACGATCTTGATTCATACATAAATGTGATCTTCTTTATAAATGACGGCGATTATCTTGCATATAGTTCCCTGTATTCAGATGCTGCATTCACATTTATCTTTCTTTTACTGTCTATGGTATTTACATTGCAATCCAGGATGCTATAGCAGTCAAACTTGCTCAAACTCACACAGTGTAAAACCAAACCCTATTCATTTACCAATCCCTATTCATTCACCAATCAGATCCGAGCGTTTCTCTCTTCTCTCTTTTGCTGCGTTCCGCTGTCACTTCCGTGACGTATTACAAAGCGGCAGACGACCTAAACACATCGGTTTACTTGGATTTGGAGAGACAATTTTCACACAAAAGAGAGGAAAAACGAGCACCATTGCGGAAAATCCTGGTGGCGAGGCAGAGAGGGACGATGCAACAATATTTGTTTAGAAAAAGGCAAGGAAATACTTCTGATCATTTCTCAATATGAAGGCTGCAGCCTCCGGAGGTCAAATATGCAGGCTGCATACGTCATCAAGCCTGGTTTATTAAAGTAAACTGAGCATTACATTCGCAAGTCATAAGCATACTGCAACAATTTACGATTAACTAAGTATAATAGTCAACTTTATAATTGTTAATAGTCTTGATGACGTATGCAGCTTAGAAATACGACATCCGGAGGCTGCAACCTTCAGATTGAGAAATGGCTTCTGCCACGAGTTCCTCATCAGAAAGTTGTAACATGACTGCGTTTCTCCCTGATGCCTCAAAATGTTGATCGTTTAGCATTTTAAAGGTTTAGTTTTTAGTTTAGTTTTAAGGTTGGCCAGTTCTTTTCCTTTGCGACAGTGCTGCGGCGCTTGTGGCCTCTATGGGCGCTAGGTGTGAAAAATACATGTCTAGCGCCCCCTAGTGGCCAAAAAGTTCTGTGGTGTGCCTTTAAATTTGATATTTTTGGTCTAAACTAGACTTATTTTCTTGGGTCATTTTGCTCATCAAGAAAAAGCATCTTGATTGTGTTTTTGGAGCCATGATGTACACTGACCACTGCATAATATGACTTGTTTTTCTGTTAATATGACATGTGTAAGAAAGTATAGGTGACCAAATTGTTTGTTTTGTTTGTATAACTGTATGTTTTCTTTGTATATTGTTTCAAAAAATTATAAGAAAAAAAAAGTAAAAAAAGCATCTTAATTTAAGAATTTTTAGATATTTTTACTGAAAACAAGACAAAAATGCTAAGAATGTTTTTCTTGAAAATCACTTTTTGCAGTGAGGATGATATTAGTAGAAAACAGTGAATCAGAAAAAACTACATATTGTTAAAAGTGTATAACCTGGTAAATTAATGGTCTGGTCCCCTAAAAACAATCTTCTGGCGATGCTTCGACGATACCAAGCCCGCGGGAATGCAAGAATCTCGCTCAGACGTCTCATATCATACTTAAAGGATGCAGAACCGATATCACACACCGCTAAAAAATACACAAGACATGCACACATGTATATTAACATGATACTAAAACCTTATTTAACAGATTTGACTAAATTCTGATTGGATGAGATGCATTTTAAGCCATTGCATGCCAATAAATACACCTGTAACAATACTTTTTGCATGAAGATTTTCATTAAATGTAGCTATTTTGGGGTGCCCGAGAGGATTTTTACCTGAAATATTGATTAGAGTTGTATCCATCTTCCCACCCTTACTGGCAATACACGTATCAATAAATGCAGGACAGCCGGTCCGTCTCAACCTGGAAAGACTGACCTTCACAAACTCCAAATTAATGGAGAGAGAGTCTTTCCTGCCCGTAACCGAGGACCCATCATCCTCTGCTGCTCCTAAAAAACCATGCTCTTCCATATTAATAACACATAGTTTGCATGTCCAATGACACATCACAATGTTTCTAATAAATGTCTCTTACCCAGTGATCCTTGTCCAGGTGGGAGACCGGTGACTGCAGACTTCTGTTTGCCAGCTCCATACGGGTGAAACACATAAAGTGAGAAATCGGACATACAGGCAGTGAAACTTAGACCTGATGAGCTGGTAGGCGGGCATGTTAGATCTGATTGGCTGCTATGGTGGCGACTCCGCCCCCCCAAGGGACTGCCCAATCCTGTGGAAGGGCCTGTGGAAAAAGCAATATAACATCACCGTATATAATTCATTATTAATTTATTACTTCATTACTTATTACATTCATACCTTTGCTTCCAGGCACCCTGTTGGCATTGTGTACTGATGGAGGTGTGGAGGAGGGCGTTTGCTGGCCATCAGCCGGATGGGTGGAGTTTGTGGGCTCAAGCTCACCCCTGTTGGATGAGAAGACCAGGTCGAGCGAGGGAAGTTTCAGCATGCACTCGACTCGAGACATGGGCAGACAGCTGAATCGTATCTGTGATGGCTAACAAACAAACAAACACGATGAAATTAAACGAATGTGACTTTTGGTTAGGAGCACAAGCATGCCGAGATGTTGCACGTACCTGCACCCTAACATACACAACCACATCCACGGGGAAAGAGGAGTATGGAGAAGTAGCAGAAGATACAAGAGAGACCTGGGACTCCTCCAGAGGTTCCACAAACTGCCCTACATCCTCCTCAGGAACATTCATGGCTATGGACACACATACAAGAAGTTAAAAAAAGGGTACTATATATGTGGACATTTGAGAAATGTTAGTGTGCACTCACAGTTGTAGTTTCGGTCTACAGGTGTGATGGGAATGGTCTCGAGAGCTTTCTCCAGGAAGTCCAGGAGACATGGACTGATGACCATTTCCTCTGGCAGTGTTTGCAGGGCTACCCATGCATACAGTTTGGCCGTCTTCACCCCTACACCCGCCTTACCTTTAGCTGCGCATACAAAACACACACAATATGAATTTGGGAACCACAAAACTTTTCATGGACCTGTCAAGCTATAAAAGCAGGAAAATTATGGCAACCTAGCAAATGAGCTCCAGCATGCATGTAATATGCATGGCGCAAAAGAGAGCAGCCTTAAGATGCAAACTGGCATAAAATGCATACATTTTAGCAATAGCATAGCACCAAATATCACAGGATTATAGTTTCCAGTCTGCAAGATGCAAACAATAGTGAAAGCTTTTCATGGCAAGCAATTTCATATCAGCTGATAAAACACATAACCATGGGGAGTACGATATGTGGGATATGCAAATTGGAACCAGAGATAGAAACTAATAGTGAAAATCGCATACTGTTTGATGTTTTTTTTTTTTATCAAATAATGTTTTTCTCTCACTCCAAAATCGTTTCAATTATACTGTAAGTCCAAATTGCTATTGCTTTAAAAGGGAACCGAGACAGCAGAGGTCACTGCCGTCGCTCCACACACATATTCTGCTGAGAAATGACGGAAAAGATCCCGTGGTGTCAGCTGTAAGCACTGCACACTGAGCTCAAAAGTGTGGGCCATGCTCCAGTGAGAAAGAGCGAGGAAGCTGAGAGCATGCAGGAAGCCAGCGGCGGAGGAAGATGGCGGATGAGAGCGTGTACCTGATGGGAGAGGAGGGGGAGGGGGGGACAGGAGTGTGTTAGGCTTGCCAGGGCCTGAGGCCGGCGGTGCTGGTGCGTCTCTCATACCATACAGTTTGGATTCTTTGGACAGGGTTCTGGGCAAAGAGGAGCCACGTGACGCATTGGGCGAATCTGTTTTCAGCATTTTTGAGTTGTAGTGAAGCTGTAGACAGAGATAGGGAGAGAGAAAAAGAGTGAAATTTGAATACAAATTTAATTTGCGTGAAATTAGACGTGAATTGTTGCTTGCTAAATTGCATGGAATGAACTTAATATAATTATATCATGTGAAATTTCTTTCATAATTTAGTAACCCCTCATGCGATTCCAGATGAACCGTATTGTCAGGAATATAAGACGACCTCCCCACCCCCTTTTTTAATAATGTGTACCTTTAGTTGAACAAGAACTTAATGCTATCTTATCCATTAATATTGGCTACGACCCAAAACACATGTTGCTTGGAACACATGAGGACATGGTTGCAGACAAAAAGACACTTTGCAAGTTCCTAACATTCTGTGCAAGAAAATGTATTCTTTTGAACTGGTTAGTCGATAAGGCCCCTTCTAGGTCACTATGGCACAGGGTTATATTAGAATATGTTTTATTAGATTATCTAACCTGTGCGTCCAATAATAAAGATGTCATATTTTATAGAAGGTGGGACCCATTTCTGGTATATGTGGGCTTAGATATATCATCTATTCCAGGGGTCTTCAATGTTTTTTGGGTCGGGGACCCCTTAGAGCAGAAAGGCATGGAGCAGGGACCCCCTAATACTAAATGTGTAAAACAGAGATATTTAAGTAAGCAGTAAGGTACGAGAGGCTGCCTTTTCGTATTAGGCACAATGCAAAGTGGAGTAAAGTACAACTGATGACCAGTGTTGGGTAAGTTACTCAAAAAAAGTAATCCACTACAAATTACTAATTACTACTTTAAAATTGTAATTTGATTACATTACTGATTACTACATGCAAAAAGTAATCTAATTACTAATTACTTTACTTGTAAGTTACTTTGACAACATCAAATGTAAAAAACTACAAAGTGAAGCTGTCAGAAACAAGGACAGATAAACCCAAACGCAGTGTTAATGTGAAAATGTTTCTTGTAACATTTGAAAACAGTAATGATTACAGTGCATATTTGAATGCTTAAAGCTATTTTTGGTGTGATTTTGCCCCCTCCTAAAATTACTGGTCATATAGTGATCCAGAAATATTTGTAGCTTTTATTATAAGTTACAGATGTTTAACATTTCTCATTAAACATTCTACATTCATTAACATCTATCTATCTATCTATCTATCTATCTATCTATCTATCTATCTATCTATCTATCTATCTATCTATCTATCTATCTATCTATCTATCGATCTATCGATCTATCTATCTATCTATCTATCTATCTATCTATCTATCTATCTATCTATCTATTGTAGCAGTGTTTAAAATGATGTTCTTGGATGTTTATTACAACTCTGTTCTGTAAGGGTTAACGCTGAGTTTCTGTTCTCTTTGCCATGTATTCCCTGAAATGTGATTGGTTAGTGCAACGAGGGGAGGGGTTTTTTGTTTTTGTTTTGGGCTATGATGTTGTGCACGCTCTGGCGCGGGCGCGCGACTGGATGTGCGTGAGCATCGTCCTACGGGTGCTCTGTTAAAATAAAGCCAGCAGTTTAGTTAAACGAGTGTCTGTGCATTTCTCTTGAATGCTACACTATCTACATTCATTCGCGGTCGCGGAGACAGAAACTATAGTTTTAACACGTCGTCGCATTCGCGATGGCTTTTTGGTCAAGTTAAAGAATGTTAATATTCATGTTAGTTCGTTAAATATAACAATAAAAAGTGTTTTTGGTAATTGTTTAAATAAACATATGATTACTTAATGCAGTGCACGCATTGAGCTCATGATAAAATAACATAGTTAAATAATGTTAACAAATAAAACCTTATTGTACATTAGTGATTTAAAAACACACCTGTACGACCGCTTCTAGCAGACCAGATGTCATCGCGCAAAGCCCACTCTGAAATGCCAAGGTTTTGGACATGTATTGTCTGTATTCCACTTGAAGGATCAACCACCGCTCACATAGCATCCATTTGCTTGCATCTCAGACGAGTGAGTAAGCATATGCTCGTTAACTGACGCTGCGCGCATGCTCGCAGACGTTGCCGTGCAATGGCAAAACGTCATTTTAAAATACATTTTAATTAATTTTTCAACACTTAATTTGTAACGCTAGTAACGTAATTTTGTTGTCATTGGTAACTGTAATCAAATTACATACATTTAAAATGTAAAGCGTTACGTTACTGCGTTATCAGGAAAAGTAATTAGAGTACAGTAATGCGTTACACAGTAACGCGTTATACCCAACTCTGCTGATGACCAATCAGAATCAAGGACTGGAACTGTTTTATAAATAGAAACAAACCATATTGTCACACATCCATACTAAATAGCGCATCTCTTTGGGGAAACTTTTTGAGAGGTGGATTTCAACCTGAATATGAATCTTGCACAAAGCACCATCACGGCACGCGTTTCATAAATTTTTAAATGCGAGCGATAGTTTTGTCACAGTTTATAATGCAGACGCGGTGTAGTGTAATTAGGACAGCCGTCCAAGTTCAGAAATAGATGAGACAACATGTCGCACTGATTCTAAAATGACATTCTGAAAGAAAGACACACATAAGATTTAACTGTTTTATGATGACTTTTCTCTCGCTACTGCTGCCTCCTGAGTGGACATTTATAATCTTTAGATATTTTATTTTGGTCCGCTGGCTAAACTGAACGCGCGCCTTCAAACCTATGCGGCCACGCACGTGCACAACTTAAAGGGGACATGCAACGTTTTGTACATATATTTTACGTTTTAAGCAAAAAATAGCTTGTCGTTAAACATCATTTGGCAGACCCCCTGCCGTTCCGTCACGGACCCCCTGGGGGCCGCGGACCCCTGGTTGAAGACCCATGCTTTAGACTAATGATTATGAATCTCGCTTTACAAATGTTTAACTGTATTTATGTTCACATGCATAAAGCATTTCAGACCTTAACATCCACTCCAGGAATGTAGAAGATAGTGGTCTCAATGTCACTGCTCTTGCTCTGCAGTGAGGTGGGAACTCTCTTAGAATTTAGCAGATGAGAGCTGGAGGCAAAACCCGGCTGTAACTTCCTTTTCTTAGGAGGGGAATCCTGATCCAGACTCCTGGAGCTCTGCTCACAACTCCTAAACAGCAAAGAGAGACAAAACAAACACAGAGACACTTTACACTTTTATGAAAGGTTCTTCACAGTGATGTCAATGAAGAAGAACCATTTTTGGTTCCTAAAAGAACCATTCAGTCAAAGGTTCTTTAGGGTGCACTTACAAGTTATTTAACCAGACCGAACACAATTTACATTATTAAAAAGTGTGATTGTTTTAAAGAAAACTGGAAGATAAGTGCAATGGAGTTCACTGTCATTATAAGTTGGCTTATTAGGTGTTTGAAATCATGCACGCTGTGCAGATCGACTGGCATATGACATTAACATGAGAGTGAATGCAGAGCAAATCGCTCCTAATATGCTTTTGAATCTCTCTCATTGTTATTTATGGTCATTAACCATTTATCTGCACAGCGAATATGATGTCAAATGTTAAAAATGTCTGTTATTTGGGGTCGTTTGGGATGCAGTGACACGCGGCTGCATTTAATTGTGCTCGCACCCCATCCAAATCCAGTACAGTACAGTGTGTGTGTGCACATTCACATTTACATATTTGACACACACTTTGATCTACAGCGACAAAAATGGGGATCAAACCCCAAAACTGTATGGTTATCTTTACCTCCTCATTGCAAGATCTTCATGTTCAGGTGCCTGTGTGCTTGGATGCAGCACACACTTGCCGCTATCGATCTCAACGCGGACGTCAAGCTCAAAGTCAATGTTTCGTTCGCTGGGCGGGGCTAAACCTCCACGCTGAGGGGGTGTGGCCGGCCAACGCTCACTGAATAACGCGGTCAGTCCCGATGCTTTCCTCTGAGAGCCCCTAAAAAAAAAAACCATTGTGAATTCAGGGAGCCTATTATTGTTTTTGCTATTTGTTACACGGGGCGAGCACGCATGTTTAACTCACCCTGGTCTGCGGTAGAAGCTGTGCGGTCTGTCTCTGTCAAACTCATCATCTTTATCTGAATCTTCTGATGAAGTTGAGGACAGGTCGTCACGGCGACTGTCGTCAGGCTGGAAGGGAACGGTTGGTGAGAAGACTGCGGGTGTGCCAGGAGCACTGAACACTGAGTGTGATGGGTAATGAGCAGGATCATCAGTGGTGACATACAACAGCTCCATCTCTGTCTCCTCCGGGAACTTTAACAACCAGTGAGAACCAACAGTCAGAACAACTGTTCTGTCTGTCTGTTCTTCTATCCATCTATTCATCCGTTTACCTCTCCTAAAAGATTTGCCTCTCTCTTAATATAAGCCTAAAGGTGAATCTCATGTCAACACGTCCAGGCCACGTTTTTCCATGAATCAAAAGAAATAAATCAGATACTTTGTAATAAGACAATGAAGTCTATTTAACACTGACGAGTTATCTCGTCAATTAAGAGAAAACGCTTCTCTGCCAATGACGAGTTTTTACGGCAATCCATATTTCCGCTATTATCCACTAGGTGGTGCTCTTACACAACTTATAAAACACTAAACCATTCACTGATCCAAAAACAGTAAAAAGTCTGTGTATGTTTTGGTCATCGCTCAAAATCTGATCTCTAACAAAATTATTTCCCAAAAATTGAATTATCTTAGCTTTTTGTTCAAAATTTGGTGTTTTTGGGCATATTTGAGAGGTGATAAAAGAGAACAAATAAAGATATGATTTTTTTTTGTATTGGTTTGAAAGCAGAGGGTTTGTTCTATTATTTGATATAATGTATGTTTATATATTTAAGGAAAAAAATTCTGGAAAGCATTAAACTTATGTGAAAATCATAAAATATGCTGGCGGGCAATTTTTTTTTTTAAATGCTGGAGGTGAAAGAGTTAATTAGCATTTAGGATTTTTATGTACAACATTTTTTTCCATTATTGGAGAGAGATGCGGTTAACTGTTCCCAACATAAGTGAAGGCAAATATTAACCGTCCTAAAAAATAGGCTTAATTTTCTTTGACATTTGGCAAAATGTCATTTCAGCGTTCTTATTTTGTGATTCAGCGGTGAAGCGTGACCTGGGTATGACATGACATACTGACAAGTGTTGCGAGATTCACCATAAAACTGAACGAGATCAATTTTCACTAAGCTACTCTACCAGGTCAGTCTATAAAATAAGTTTGCAGAAAAGTCTGTGTAAGATGACTTGCCCTACCTACAGTACAACTAAAATTCAATCTTATTTAACATTTCAAAACCATTAACGCTCACAAAATCCTTTATTCGTCTGTCTATCCATTTACAATCATCTTCTCAACTGAGCTTCCATTAGAATTAAGTAATTTAAATGTGAAATTTCCATTAAAGGCCAAATCTTTTAGCTAAATTTATTAAATCATCGATGTTTTAATCTGTATGTAAATCAACTGAACTAACTCTAAATAATAACTGTCAGTTTAAACCATATCTGTTGACTGATAGCTCATATAACCAGCGAGCACTTTACGGAAAGTTCTCCCTTTTCCCAATTCATGCTGTCTACTAACACCCAGCGGAGGAGAGAGCGATGAGAAATGAAAGAATGAAAAGATGGATAGATGACAATACATCATGAAACAGCAGCAGGGCAATGGAAGAATATCAAAATCAGTAAATCTCAAGGAAGCAAGAGCAAATCGGTGATAACGATAGCAGCATCAACACACAGAAACTCAGTGTTCAAATGAGTGTGTGAGTGTACAAGTGAGAGAGACATTCACATAAGAGAGAGAGAGAGAGAGAGAGAGAGAGAGAGAGAGAGAGAGAGAGAGAGAGAGAGAGAGAGAGAGAGACCACATTCCACCTTAAGAGCTGATCCGATCTGATTCAACTTAGAAAAAAAGCCAGAGTGAAAATACCAAAAAGGTTCAAATCTTGTCGGAGACGACGATTTTTGATTGGTTTTAAAAAAGCATATTGAGTCATGAATCTATAGTTGTCATGCACAGATGAGTAACGCAGGAGATTCGGTGATGATTCTGAAATCATCAGATCAGATTTCTCCGGTACCTTAAATACAGAGTCAGCTGGACTTGGAATTGGGGTGTCCAGAGCCAAACTACCCATCTTAAACACAAACAGACTCATAAAGAACTCATCCAAACATGAAACCAATATTCAGCACGTGATCAGTAAAGTGTGTGTGCCGTGATTTTATCGAGTAGCTCTTTGATTAAGTGAAGCACTCGCAGGTGAAACCATGTGTGTGCGAGTTTCATGATTTTGCGATTGATTTCATTCAACACAAATAGAATGAAAACAAATGTGAATACTGAACAAATGGACAGATAAAAAGCACACACGGATGTATGTGTGCAAACTACCGTGTCGATGTTGAAGGTGACCCGTTGTGCTGGAGATGCGACATCTATTTTGATGTCTGGCAGTTCATCCCTGTAGATGCAATGAATCAATGGATTAACCAAGCATGTCTAATGAGAATGAGATTTTAAAGAGTAAGAGCGTGTGCACGTGTGTGTACCTCGGTCTGTCGGTTCTCTTTATTGCTGGCCTGCCTCCTGTTGAGATGCTTTTAGACCTGCTGTTACTGCAACTGGGTTTGTACCCTAAACCCCACTTATCCTTGAGCGACGCAGCCTACAAAAAAAAAACACACTCAGAACATTTCGACATTAAAGCACCGCTATGCATTCAGAATGATACTAAAGCTCACCCGCATGCTCGACCGCCGTAGTTTCTTGCGAACGTCCCTTCGAACGTCATTGACGGCAACCGATTCCAACTGCTGGTAACGCTGGATTTCCTGGTTTATAGTGCCTTCACTTGCACCCAGTTTTCTTTTAGAAAAGAAAGAAAAATTTGAAAACAACAAAATAAAAACAACAACCGAGGTACTTGTTAAGCTAAGTCTAAGCTTACTTGAGATCGTCTATGACTTTGGCTTGCTCGTTTAACTCTCTGATGTCAACAAGGCGCTTGGAAAATTTTCGCCCACGAGCGTCGATTATCTGGTTGCTCATAACTGCCTGTCTGCGCAGGTCTACAGACTCCTGTATAGAGGAGATTGTTGTTGTTAATAATGAGTCTAGATATTAAGCACACTTAGGGTTGGGTGGTATGACCAAAATTTTATCAAGTATGAATAACTTTACATTATAAATATATCTGCTAGAGATAGAATTCCTGATGGAAATTCCATGGAAAAAAGTTCTTATATATTCAACAACCATATGGTGAAGACTATTTTTGAATTAATCAAATAAATTAAATGACAAATGTGACCCTGGAACACAAAACCAGCCAAAAGGGTTAGTTTTTGAATACTGTAAATAAGCTTTTTTTTAGGATAGGACCATATTTGGCCAAAATACAATCTAAGGGTTAAAAAAAATCTAAATATAAGCGACACATATTACTAATGATAAATTAAGTTATTTGTATTGATGGTTAGATGGAATATGTTCTTTACTTAATATCCTAATGATTTTTGGCTACAAACAGACCTGTGCTACTTATGACTGGTTTTGTGATCCAGAGTCACAAATAAAAAGTATGTTTTCTTTTCTAAAAATTAGTCCAGGCCACTGATTATGAACAGGCAAAATTTCAAGCGGCCCACAACACATACGGTCATACCATTCAACCCTAAACAAACTCATGCATAAAAGGACCGTTTCAAAATCACACAGACTGTAAAACAGTCCAAACAAGTGCTGATCATTTCAAAACATCAACAAACAAAATCACAACAGCACCCAAAAAACCAAACTGATTATTAGAAGCACAGTCAATCCATGAGAAATGCATCATTTGGTAATGGGACATCAGATGTTGTTAACCGGTCACTCATTTCTCATGGACATGAATAAGACAGGACTAAAAAGCATTAATCCAGACCTCCTCTTGGTGTTAAACAACTGATGAACATAGAGTTGTAAGGTAGAATTCAACAAGGGTTTGAGAGATTTGACAATCTAAAAAGCCACTTCCACCTTGAGAGCATGAACAATATGGAAAGAAACGATGTGAGAAGACAGACAGACAGACATAGTGAGAGAGATTGAAAGCAAACCAAGCAATCTGGAGCTCTACGGTACATACACAGCCCCAGGACAATGGCCTGGGATGTCTAGTTCGTTCTGCATTGGCAGTGGATGGCAGCCGAACACTTCTCGACTTTAGCCGAGTGATTGTGGATGATGGAGAAATATTACGACACTCGGAAGGTGAGGGGGGAGGGGGGCTGGGGCTAAATCCCAGAATGCTGTGCATCAGCCGCTTCCTGAATGACAGTCTGGGACTGAGTTCACCTTCTGCACACTGTAAACATGGGCCGGTTTAAAACAAACACAAATGCACGCCACTACACAAACATTTAATACAAAGAAAACACATATAAAAAGAAACTTTCCTTTTTCTGCTTTTACCACACAAATAACATCAATAAACAAATTATGTTATACTTAAAGAAATTAAATATTTAGGGCTGTCAATCTGAAAAAAAAAGATTTAATTGAATTCAATACACTAATACTTCTTATACTAATATATCTTAATATGTATATTAATAAATGCTAGAAAAGAAAGTGTGAGCTCTGACCATGTGTATGGGGGGAGACATGCTGTCGCTCTCATCGCCGTCTGAAAGATCAACCATGTTGACCGAGTTAAGATCTGTGATGTCATCAGTATCCTCCTCACCCGTTAGAGAGGTGAGCGTGTTGCCCAGAACATTCAGACGCTTGCCGATGTTAGGATCCATGTGCACATCAATACCACACATCTTCCACAGGACGTTGAGGGTCCATGTCCCTGCACTACTGCTATCTGGAGTACACAATTGTTTTATAGACAACGTTACTTATATACAACAATATTGAATAGTGAATTCCAAACTCCAAGTAAGTGATACATTGGTGGACCTGATTCCTAAAATCATATTCCACGCTACATTTCTTCTTAAACATTCCAAAATACTTGCATTATAGACGTAAAATGACCGTTTGCTTATGTTAAACACAGGCACACGTACCTGCAGAAGCCTGGCCTGTTGTTCTGGAGCAAACCTCATAGGTGCCATCAGGTACAACACCTGAAAAACATCAAAAACACATTTGAGTGTTTTCAAGGATCAGGGGAGTTTTATTTAAGAACCAATTAGACATGAATGAAGGTTACTCACAGGCGTTCATGACCAGGTCACCCCTGATCTCTGGTTTCCAGTCATCCCAAGTGGTCTCAAAGCCCTCAGCAAATCGAATGCAAAAGTTTTTGAAATGGCCCTTGCTGACCAGAGACTCAGAGGAGCAGGCTGTGATTAGTGTGCTCTCAATGGTCAACACCAGCGCTGAACCAGTGTCAAAATCTATACTGTGATTGGTCTGAAGTAGAAAAGAGGAAGAGCTAATAACAATTTGTCATTCTGATACAGTAGTAAACTCATCTTTTAATGCATGTGTGTAGTATTCCACACACCAAGACTGATGAGATTAAGCATCATGAATTAAAGATCAATATCTTCAAATTAAGGATAATTTTATTAAAAGATTTGATATATTCCAATATAAAACATGCATTTTAAATCTTTTAAACATGATTAAAACAGTGATTTATTTTAAATGTAAAACGTTGAAGTGAGCAAGTGACAATTTTCTGTATCAGCCAATAATTGTATATTTAATTGGTGGTTGGCAAAACAAATCGGTGAATCCTTAGTTTTAATACTTGCAATTAAAATTTTTCATTTAATGCATAATTCAATTAATCGCATACAAAATAAATGCTTGTTTCTGCATAATATATGTATGCACTTTGTGTAATTACCATATTTCCCGGACTATAAGTCGCACTTTATTCATAGTTAGGCGGGTCCTGGAACTTATAGTCAGGTGTGACTTCATACGTCAAAATTATTTCATATGAACCAAGAGAAACCATTGCCGTCTATACAGTCGTGAGAGTCCGCTCTATGTTGCTCCTGTATTTATGTATTTCAATGGATTTAGTGATGCAGAATGACTTTGGGACCTTTTTGAACTTGATTTGGCTTATTGTGTTAATTTAGCCTATTCAGCCTCCCAGGTATGTTCTGTATGCTATTGTGTATCGTGTAAATAACTGTTTATGTTACTTTTACATGTACTTATTCAGTCTGCTGTTCTGTGCTATTGTTTAGTTGAATAACTTGCCTTTCCAGATTAAATGTCTGTTCTTCGGCTTGGATTTTGTGAAATATTTTTTTTAATAAATGCAACATATAGTCCAGTCCAACTTATTTATGTTTTTTCCCACTTCAAAACACATTTTTGACTGATGTGAGTTATATTCCGAAGCGACTTAATAGTCTGGAAAATACAGTACTTTGTATATATAAATACACAAACATTCATTTATGTATTTAACTCTTTCCCCGCCATTGACGAGTTATCTCGTCAATATGCAATTTTTAAGGCTCCTCCGCAACTTATAAAACCCGGAAGTATTGCCCTAGGGCAAACAGCTGTATGTCCGTGTATGTTTTACAGATCAGATGCAAGCGATCTTTATCAAAAGTCCTTCACAAAAATTGAATTATCTCAGCATTTTGCTCAAAATTTGGTGTTTTTGATGAAACCTACACATATTTGAGAGGTAATAAAAACAGAACACATGAAGGTAGGATGAAACAGATTTTTTAGTTTAAAAGCATAGGGTCTGTTCTTTTATTTCATATATTGTATGTTTATATATTTAAAAAGGAGCATTTTCTGGCAGGCATTAAACTTTTGTGAAAATCATGAAAAATGCTGGCGGCGAAAGAGTTAAGAAACATTTACGTTTTTAAAAAAATTCTATAATGTATACATATACATATATGTGTGTATTTATATATACATAATATATTTGTGTGTGTATTGTGTGCAATTAATATGGAAACACAAACTTTTATTTTGTATGCAATTAATTGCGATAATCTTTTGATTGAAACTTGATCTGAATAACCCTTACAGGGATAGTTCACCCAAAAGTGAAAAATTCTGTCTTCATTTACTCACCCCCTCACGTTGTTTTAAACCTGTAAGAGTTTCTTTATTCTGTTGAATACAAAAAACATTTTCATATAGACAGTACCCATTGACTTCCATAGTATTTTTTTCTTACCATCATTTATCAAAATATCTTCTTTTGTGTTGAACTAAATAAAGAAACTCAAGGTCTAGAACAACATTTTTAGGTTAATACCCCTTTAAAACAGGTATAACTGTGGGATATTTAAAATAATATTTATAAAAACCTTATTTTGAGGAAAGCTCACTTAAAGTTTATCTTTAATGTTGTGTTTTAGTGAGCATACATCACCTGTGAAGTGCTGGTAATAGGCAGGCAGATGCCCAGGTCATTAACAGTGAGCTGCAGGAAGAGGGTACTGAAGGCCTGGACACTGGTCTGCTGTATGGCTGGCAGTTTATCCACAACCTCTTTGGTGGCCATATGAATGTCCGAGTTCAGAGCCAAGCGCTGTTCCTTCCAATTATCATAGGCAGCTTTATAGTTCAACCAGAACAGCACAGCTAGAACAGACACAGAAAACACAATTATAAACATAAAAGCATCAGACAACAGCCACACCAATACCAAAACATTCACTGTGGACCGACCTCTGTCAAACGCCACCGGCTGGGCAAAAACAATTGGACGATTAAGAGTAATTAGGACCGCCTCTTTGTCAGAGCAGCCGCTGATCTCTTCCTGTAATGCATTTCGCAAGCCAATGCGAGTGCGGAAATACGCCACCTGGTGAAAATCGGACCCCGCCTCCTCATAAACCTGCAAGAAACAGTGTTATGACACCAATTAATGATGTTTTAACACAATAAGAAAAATCTATTTCTTCATATTTTGTTAACTACCTGATGTTTGACGATTTGGCCCAAAGCCAAGTTGAGATCCACCTGACATTTCCCAAACAGCTTCAGGTAGTTACTTCCTGTGGGCGTGGTCTTGCACTGAACCCGATTGGACAATTCGAGCTCAATGCAACCCGTCTCGAAGCGAACTGCCCTCATGGAGGGTGTAGTGGCTGTCATTTGGATCCCCTACAATACAAGCATTTCACTTAAAAGATCTTGTGAATTCACCTTAATGGATAAACACGTCATTTAAAGACATCCATACCTTAAATGTTAGGTTAATAGAATAAAGAAGGATTTTAGGTTTGTCACCATCTGTTGACACATCATGTTCATTCCAGAGTGGGATCGGCTGTTCCCCTCCTACAAAAAAATACAAATACAAATTTGTTGTCCGATATTTTTAAATAAAATTACAGTATGATAATTAATTCATAGAAACCATTAATTGTTTTGTAAAAGAAAGATGTTATTGAAGGATGTGATAGTGTAAAATATTTCAGATGTGACAGCAATCCAAGCTGTGAATAAAGCATTAAATTGAGCGAGAAGGTGTAAAATGACCTTGGAGACTTAATAATTAAACAATTACAAAAAATCAATATGACCCCTTTAACTTCTCTGCCTGCTACTTTATTTCTTGCCGTCTTCATTTGGACTGCTTATACCTGACACTTTCTGTATGACCTCATTGACCTCCTTCATGAAGACCTTCTGTAGGAAGACCAAGTGGTTGAGCAAATCTGTAGTCAAGTTGTGTTCGAAAGACCCAATCTAAAAAAAAATCCACAGCATCCATTACAACCAAATCAACCGACCGATAATCCATCAATGCATTTGGATTCATTACAACGCAGCAGTGAAGTGATTGGCATACCTCAGCCACACAGCGCAGGTAGTTTCCCTGCAGGTAGCTGTTATATCCGGGGGCCCAGGCGGTGTCGCTGTGGCCCTCGAGCTCCTGTATGATGTACTGTCCTGACATGGTGACAGGAGGAAGGTTGAGGCTGGCTGTAGGGGGCATGGCCGACACATCCACGGGGGAAACTTTAGACTGGAAACACAGCTTATGATTGGGCAGCTCAAAAGTGAAACGCGTCTGAGCACCTGTGAGAGACAGGGCACAACAATTAGCGCTTGTAATTCGAACACGTCTACATGTTTTATTATTTCAAAATAAATAGGCTCATATGCCATGTCGGTCTAATCGTGCGCAAAAACACACGCTAGTCGCCTCGCCCACGTTGAAAATAGTAAACTCAAGCGAAATTGTCCATTACACGAAGTTAAATCCCGCGAGTAATCTAGAGCGAGGAATGCGATGCTTCGCGTTTGGTGTGTACGCAACATTACTTGGTACATTCTCTATTTATTTTGCTAAAACGTGACGTCAAACGAAACCTGCGTCTTAAACAAACGTACTGTTTGCACATTAGGCTTTACAGAGGGCATGCTAAGGACGTCGGCAATTCAGCAAATAGAGGATAAGCTGTTTTAAACAACTATGGTGAAGAAATGTGGATGTTAACTTCAGATGTGCTCGATTTTTAAGCAGCGTGTGTGGAAACGTCCGTAAACTGTGCGGGGGTAAACGCATCATTTGTATCAAAACGTTATGATTGGCCCGAAGCTTTCAGCGCGGCCTGATGTCATTTGTTCTAAATGCCATCTACATTTTTGTTCACACGTAGTGCTTACCGGTAAATTACTGGTAATCTTACAACATCTCTTATGGGTAAATCGGCAGCACTGATTTACCAGAAAAGTTCTGTTCACACATGACCTGTTAACTGCAATTTACCAGTAAATCGCCAGTAAAGACTGTATGTGTGAAAGGGACTAATGTCTAATGCATCACAACAACCAAAAGTACATCTACTACAAACAAAAATGACTACATAAACAGATCCATATGGATCTTACAGTACACTCTTACAGCACGGTATGTGGGAATTTTGGGTACCCGTCATCCCGTGGCTCTTCATTCGGCCCATCTTATATTCTGCTTTGAGAGAGGGTAGCAGTGCTGCACCAATTGTGATCCCATCCAGCATCGCACTGAACTTCAACACGATTGGCTTCTTCTCCAGCCCCTCGGGCAGCTGAGGAAACTCATTGGCCTCCACCGGAGTTTGATTGACATTCATTTCCACGGGCTGCGGAGTGGGCGTTTCTTCTCGGTTGGGAGGTGGACTGAAACATGAACAGGTGAATTAATATCACTCAACAAACTTCATTCGAACTTTAAAGGAGAAAGTGACAAAGTGTGACTCACTTGTTGGAAGGCTGCCGAATAAGGTCTGATATCTGTTTTGAGAGCTGGTGGGAGCTACGGACCATCATGCTATGCAGCGTTGCAGGGTGTTGTGGGATGTTAATGAAGATGGCGCCCACTTTAAATACAGCAGCGTTGTTGGTCTTCAGCCCACGCTGAGCGTTATATAAAGCCTGGGACTTTGCGATGTTACACTTCACCACCGTCCTAACAAACAAGCAAACATTCAGCCAAACCGTACAATTACACTGCCTGTGAAAAAGTCAAATGTAACACTATGAATAAATAAACAGATGAAATCAGTGGTGTAGTCTACGTGATACGCAGGTATACGCCGTATACCCACTAGAAATGGTCAAGGATTTCCGTATACCCACTAAAAATAGCGCGAGGATGCGTAACAGCATGGTTTTGTGACATATTTTTAAACTTTTAGTCATAATATAGATGTGAAGCACTGATCATTAGCATGCTACACTTGCCACTTTAGCGGGTTGAAATACATATTAGGCTATATACTTCCTGCCGAACTGCGCGATCCGATCGGCGTATGAATTTCTATGAAATCAAATTACTATAGTGACGCGAAAGTGACTGGGGAGCAGACTGGTGTGACGCCACAGGGAAGTGACAGCAAAGCACCGCGAGAGCGACTCCTGTTATCACATGGAGAAATCTGCTTTGAATCGCTCTCGCGGTACTTTGACATCACCAAGAGGTCTGCTTAGCGCCAAATGAAGTCGAACCTGCAGTGTAGCTGCTCACGCGACACTGAGAAGTGAACGAGTGAAGCAGTGCTGCAACATAAAATCCATAGAGCTTACAACGCACATGTGAGTACAACATCTAAATCATCAGTGCCGTTTATTACTTTATCTGGAGGTAAGGCTCCAAATGCAATAAAATAAGCCCGTGATAATATCCTGATGGTTTTTAGCTGCCTTCAGTTCCTATGCATGTTTGCTTGTGCTTCACAGTGTTAAACTTTCCTTCTCTGTGTTCATTTATATATCTGCGTTCAAGATCATCTTGACAAGATGTATATGATCTTAAACTTCTGTGAGGAAATTCATGTCTGCGTTGATGTTCAGTTTAGACTTGCAAATTTTAGGCTACAGGATGGTCTTGTAATAATAATTAAGTATAAGCCTATTTTAATTTTTAGACAATGCTTATATTATATGCAAAAAATAAGCTTTAATATCAATGACTATGCAAATTATAGTTAATTCATGGTCATCTTAAATGTGTATTAATTAAAAACATATAGTTGTCAGATAATATCTATTGAAAGAGTGAATATTTTTTTCTCCTTCAATGCATGTGTTTGCCACGGATTGAAGATTGTAAACAGTTTATTTAATTTTAATTAACAGTTAAGTAACTTTTTTCCCTGAGTTAGATGTTGATTAACACTAAACCAGTCTAAAAATCAGTCCAGTTTCCCCAGCTGTAAACCCATTGGCTCTAAAGTCTTTTTTTCTTATAATAAACTGACATGTTGAGAACACATTCAGTTTATGTGTTTATGATACACTTTCAGAATGCTCAAAGTTACATGAATATCTTTACTGTATGCATCTGTGAGTGTGGTGGTGCTTATGAGGTGTCGCGCTAGGACGAGTGAGCATAAGGGTGAGAGGGAAAAATCACAGTATACTCACTACAAAAATCTAGACTACACCACTGGATGAAATGTTTATATGGCTGGAAAGAAGGTGGGAACAACAAGCAGATAGATACAGATGGATTACTGAAAGAGAACGGTAAGAAATAGACCAAGCCTCAGATATGACGCCCACTCTGAAGGTATACTGCCAGTTTAGGGTGACTATATGCATTAAGCTTATAAAAATAAACTTAAATACTTGTTGATGCTTTAGAACGGTTTTGTTTCAGACAAATTTAACAATGTAGTGCAAAACAGAAATAATAACCTCCATTATTTATGTTGTCTACAGACAAAGCATAAATAAAATAAACAAGACTATGGGGTGGTTTCCCGGACAGGGATTAGCTTAAACCAGGACTAGGCCTTAGTTTATATAGATAATATAACTAAGTTTAACAAACATGTCTTACTAAAACATTACTTGTGTGCATTTTAAAGCAAAACAAAGGGCACTGGTGTATTTTAAGATATGTCAGTGCAAGTTGTTTTTAGTTTGGACAGCTCTTATATTTATTTTAGTCTAGGACTAGTCTAATCCCTGTCCGGGAAACCGCCCCTATAAGTGTCATAATAAAAGACGATACATAATGACATCACAAAATGCTGTGAGTGTTAATATAAGAGGGCTTTGGCACACTACAGGGTGCAGAAATTACAAAATATTTGGTAAATGAATTAATATAAAAGAACTATAAAAATGTAATGAGATGTTTTAAATGGTTACGGAGGACAGAACAGGGCTACTGAGGAAAACTGGACATACAGGAACTCCTGCTTGGTTGTGCTGGTAGGTGAGGTTGGAAAATCCTCTAGTCTGCCAATGAAAGAGGCAGAAAAAACAAAAAAACGAGAGAGGATAGGTAGAAAAATTAAGGTAGAACAGGGGAAAATCACCCATCGAGAAAGCAATTCTTAACAGTCATGTATTCGTACATGTACATATTTGTACTGTACATATAAGGGAAACATTCATTAAGAAATAAAATGTAAAACATAGTTGTGTCACATAACTGTAAATACTTATTGCAATGTGTCAAAATAGAAATAATTAAAACAATCACAACTTCTGTTTCATGCTAAATTTAATAAAAAAGACTGCACAAGTTAAGCCTGGAGTATATCCTTTTATTTACGTGTATGCGAACGTACGTGCATGCCGCACGCCTAAGCATAGTTTATTTGATTCGAACGTGTACGCAGATATTCGGTGCATGCACATTTCGAAAAAATGCAATGCGTCTCCTGGGCTAAATACTAAACTTTTCTGTGTGCGCATGCACGCACATTCTTCTAATGATAAAAATTGTGCCACGCACAATGTATGCGGACCCTGGCATCATCATACTTTGGCCTATAGTTGTAATCGCAACCCTGATCAGTGATTGATGCATGCAATAATGTCTTACAATTTGCAAAAAATATGGTATCTAAGACAAGAACAGTCTAGGTTTTGAAACACAGCTAGAGTTTAGGTTTTACAGAAAAAGCATTACTGACTGTATGTCAGGTGAAATTCCTTCCAGCAGCACAATGTTCACACAGCCGATGTGAGCCGATGCACAGGTCTCTGTCATCTTCTGATGAAGAATGTCTGCATGAAGACAGAAGTACAGCACAAAATTATATTTAAATTTTTTTTGTAAGCCTGCGTGATGTTTTAAAGTGTTTAAATGCTGAGTAACCCACCCTTCATTTTCTCCTTTAGAGTAAAACTGCCATGTATTTTCTTAAGCTCTGCCTCCATGGTCAGTCCTCCAATGTCTGCTTCAAGGTGTGTGCGGTTCACCATGCCAACACCAAACACGATCAGCGTCACGTGCTGGGGCTCCGAGCTTACCAAGCTCCGCCTACGACCCAGGCGACTGGATGGCGTCTCGCTCTCCGATTCGTACACCAATCGACACGGAGGATCTGCAGGGCTCCGCCCACCTTCTGCACAGCAAAAATAAAACTTAAACAGGCAATTCAAATGAGACCCAATGAAAATACAGATGCAAAAGTCAAACCTGAAAGGCCATTATCTTGGTTCTTCTCCAGGATGCCTGTGGGGTCTGATATGAGCGAGTAGAAATTAAGAAGCTTGTACATATTCTGCCAGCACTCAGCCGACGGCTCGCTCTGTTCCGACACCGTGATGGAGTCCGAGTCGTCCATCTGAATCGTCATGTGGTCAACCACATCACGCGAACCCTTCCGCAACACTTTCGACGTCCTTCGCTCAGAACGTCCCAGTGTGCCCCTCCCACGAGGCTCTCGATTCCTAGTCAGCGTGTCGAGTCCAGGGCCGACCATGGTTCGCTTACTCTTCAGCGTGCCCAGCCGAGAAGCCCCGTTCAGACTACCGCGAGAACTGCGGCTTAAATCGGATGAGCGGAATTCGCGGTAAGGCCTCGCCTTGGTGGGAGTGGGGGACGAGGAGCCGGCCGTGTAGCGGTTTAGTTTGATGTCGGTCTGTGTGGCTTTGATGTCGTCGATCATGGTGCTGAACTGATGAATGAGGCGGACCAGAGCCATATCCACGTGCTGACGGATCGCCTGGCAGGCGACGGTAAAATGGCAGTGCACGCTGGCCTGGGGTCGACGACTCAGCTCGTGAAAAGACAATGCGCTGGCGGAGGGAGGAGTAGACATACACTTTTCCAAGACGACTGCGTTCAGGCTGAACGTTTCAATCATCAGGGCGGGTTTGAAATCAAGTGGAGGGATATTCACCATGCCCTGCCTGAAACAATAGATTTGAATAAAATGTATGTATGTGACCACAAAGATATACCACAGGTAAAAGTAGGACTGTTGCTTTACCTGTGTGCGCGCTTATTCCTTCTCTCTTTGCTGGTGTCAGAGTCCACAATGTCGGCTCTCAAACAGTCAAGAGTGCCGCTAAAAGACAGGTGCTCTCCAAAATACATCTTGTAACTGAGGGGAGGAGCGTCTTGGGGCTGAAAACCGATGTGACTCAGCAATGGCTTGAATACTACCTATACATTCAAACCCATGGCACACAAACAGACGGGAGGCATGAGAGGAGGCGTGCATGATCATAAATTGAGTGAGTGAGTGCATGCTTTGGTGTCTATAACATGCGTACCTGTGCGTCAGCCAGCTGCACGGCTGCGGGGCAGAGGTTCGTCTCATCCTGCTCAAGCAGGTCTTCTTGACTTGTGCTGTGCTGTGAGTGTGTGTGTTGGGAGTGTGTGTCCAACGTGTTCTGATCGCTTGACAGTACGGTGTTAAAATCGGAAGCAGAAGGAATTGTGGGAAGCACTCCTGCACAAAGAGAATGAATGATTGCAAATAAACACACTGGAGTCTCTGCGTCAAGTGTAAATTAGAGTAAAAGCAGCTAATGAAATACAAGCATCCATACATACACATTCGCACGAAACGGATTATGAGACAAGCCTGGATTTTAAAAGTAGGGTCACAATTTGGTATTCACACTCAATAGACTATCTCTGACACTTAATAATCCCTCACAAACACGCTCACCTCCAGTCTGCAGGCTGTTGTGTTGGGAGCGGTTAAGAGGAGAGTCTTGAATGTTGTTACCCGTGCGGTTGCCAACAGCATTGGACATCCAGTTGTAGAAGCTGACGGTAAACGGCTCAGAGAGAAGAGGGTGCTCTGTCAGCATGTCTGTACCCATACTGTTGCCTACATAAAAAACAAGACGAAGTTTAAATTGATTTTATTTTGTGGTGCTTACAATAAATAATAGGTAAGATATAGCAGCATTCTATCAAGTTTCATGTTTCAGCACTGCATGGACATATTTGGGGCAGAAAAATAATAATACTAGGAAGAAAATTGTTAATACAGAGAATAAAGTTAATAATCCCATAAAATACTGCTCTGTCAAAAGCAACGCAGTATATCAGTAAAAATGCAATTTTCTGCACAATTTCGCCCATCTAATATTAGATTGCAAAAAGCAATAAACTCCAAAGGAAGACAGCGCCGTACCTGTGCGCGTGAGGGAGGTGCTCTTCGCCGCGGTTTGTTCGCTCACTCGATGAGGCGTGGCATCTATCAAATTGTGCAGACTATGGATGCTCCCTGTTAAGTAGCTGAGCAACGATTCTTTTCGTGGACTGTGATTGGACTGCACAACGTGAGCGGGCGAATCGGCTGCTGTATCTCCACTTGTGTAGCTTAGAGACTGATAAGGGTGGGAACCCTGAAAAACATCCAGATTCCAATTGGGAATTGAGAAATTGTCACTGTTTTTATGAATGATTTCCATAACTGAACATACTGCACAACAAACCTTAATCCTGAGAGCAGACTCGTTATGCGTGTGTGATTTGGACAGTTTTCTCATGATCTCAACACCGGTTACAGGGGCAGAGTTTCCGGAAGGAGCAGGACGGCTACACACTCCTTCTAACAGCATGGTGTGTTCACTAACAGTACCTTCAAATAAATATGAAACACAAAACAGATACAAATTTGTGACCCTGTGTGTGAAATTTAGGCTGAAGATTGATAAAAAAATATTTTTAGTGAATGTTCTTTATATTATGATGATTTTGGTTGTTGCTAGAAGGGATACAGTTACGGTCAAATCACACTGGATGAGTGCAGTTTTTCATCCTAATCCTACCCCCAAACCAATGTTTCCCCGGATTTAGGCCGTAGCTTTATACTATCTAGCCAGAACAGTTGTTTTCCAAACCCAACATGTTGCGAAATTTAGCTGTAGCTCTATCCCCTCTAGCCAGTATCACTGATTTTATGTAGAAAGCAGTAAATCGAGAAAAAAATGACTTTTAAGGTTTAAATACGCAGGATCACATTTGGTTTCAAATCTGACATGCATGTTCAGTAAAATGTGGAAATGTGTTTGTGAGAATTACCGGCATCAAACTCAAACTCTGCTCCATCAGCACTGGTGTCGCTCTGCAGGGCAGCACCACAGTCGGGCCCCTGTGTTGGTTCTGGCTCAATAGGCTCAGGCTCTTTAAGTTTAGGAATGTAATTGGGTTGTGGCAGGCCGACTGCCTTAAAGCCCTGAGTGACCACGATGAATTTCATCCACTGACGAGCAAGTGCCACCAATCCTTTTCTTAGGGTGACCAGAGCAGGAAGTCCATCATTCTAGCAAAGTTAAAGTGAAGGTATTAAAAGGATAGTTCACCCAAAAATGAAAAAAAAAGTTGTCACTTACTCGCCCTCATGTTGTTCTAAACCTGTAGGAGTTTCTTTATTCTGCTGATTACAAAAAATATTTTGATAAATGATGGTAAGAACACAGTTTATGGTACCCATTGACTTCCATGGTAGGAAAAACGAAAACTATGGGTACAGTCAACTATGTGCTTACCATCATTTATCAAAATGTCTTCTTTGTGTTCAAGAGAATAAAGAAACTCATACAAAACTATCCCTTTAACTCTTTCCCCGCCATTGACGAGTTATCTCGTCAATTAAGAGAAAGCTATCCCTGCCAACGGCGCTTTCCTGACGTGTTTTTACTGTCATCTGAAATTCCGCAATTATCCACTAGATGGTTCTTACCAATTTATTAAAAACTAAAGCAAAAACTAATTTTACAAATTTTAAGCTCCGTGTATGTGTATATGTCTGATCTCTAACAAAATTCCTTTGCAAAAATGCAATTATTTCAGCTTTTTGCTCAAGATTTTGTATTTTTGAAGTAACCTACCCGTATTTAAGAGGTTATAAAAATAGAACAAATGAAGATGGGATTAAACGTTTTTATATTTATAGAAGAAAATTTTCCTGGAAGGCATTTTGTGAACTTTTGTAAAATTCACAAAAATGCTGGCGGGCAACTTTTAAAAAAAAAGGCTGGTGGGGAATGAGCTAATAGAAGATAAAGGAGCACTAACTAATAAACAGACAGAAGATTTATTGAAGACCCCAGGTCTTAATAAGCATACAGACTTACCATGGTGGCCTCTTCAATGACGCTGTAATCCGCCTGCTGGAGGTAGCGATGCAGAATATTACACAATAGGCAGGACGGGTTCTCGTGAAGATATCGGGCTCGCTTTGTAACGCGGTTGTACTTGCTCCGAAATGGAAAGTGAATACTCTTTTTCTGTTGGATCGAAACAAATACGGATAATGAATTCACAATTCTGCTAAAATAACATTGTGGATTAAGTGCCAATGGATGTATCTGATGACGTGTAACATATGTCTGACCTCCAGGGCCTCTGTCATTATGCAGCCCATTACTGCACAAACACGCAGTGTGGACTCCATGTCGAGTTTTTCCAGCGTGGATTTCAGCTGGTCAATGGGAACTAGCCATGCACCAATGGCAGGGGTTGCAGTGCTTAGCAGATTCAGCTGTCTGCGGACACAAACACAAACAACAAAACATAACCTTGATATCTTTAATACTGACTGAGTAAGGTCATGTCAAAGATAGAAATTAAAGTGAAATCAATGACTGAAATCAAGCTACTAAATACATGATGAGACTTTAGCCTGGATTTCACAGACATGGTCACATGTGTGTGTGTGTGTACCTTGACATTGCTGGAGCATGGGAGCGAATGTTGGTCGGGGCAGCAAAACTAAACCAGATTTCCTTTATAGTCAATTTCATACTGCTGGAGTCAGGAGGCGGAGGCAAGAGAGGCAGGTCCTTTTTTAGGTCATCTGACTCCACCCCCTCATCCTGCAAAAAAACATCCATCAATAATAAACAACACAGGAAAAATAGACAAAACCCAATGCAGAACTTCGCATATAAAGGAAAAATATCAGAACCTGTTCATCGGATTCAGAGTTGTTGGGTTCGGAGGCGGGGCTTTGCGTATCATTGGGCAGGTTGTCATCAGAGACATCAGTGCTGTAGCCGCTTCCTGTCTGAGAACCACTAGAATCATTTGATTTTGTGACTCCATCCCTAACACCACTGTCAGCCGCGCCCATCACACCAAAAGCACTGTACAGCACAGCCCCCGACTGCCGCCCACCTGTGGATGAGAGTCAGACATGAATTCCTGGCATCTAAAACAGTAATGAAACTCATAGTGAATAACATAGTATGTATATCATAATACCTTTGACTGTAAGGTTCTCAATCCCACATTCAAACATAATCCACCCCCATTTCTCAGGACTGGCTGCAGAGCGGTTGAGGTCAGGAATGTGTTCTGGCACATGCTCAGCGGATATGGAGGGTTCAGTCTCATCCACTAAAACAAAGTCATCCGTTTCCTCCAAACTGAAGAGAACCTTGGACTTCTTAAATGGAATGGCAGTGATGGCACAAGCACCAAGATCTGTAACAAACAATAAACAAACATAACCTGAAAGTGCTAGTTTGCAATAATTATTGGATAAACTTTAAACTATTTAGGAAATCAAAAACAGTTTGCATGGTCAAATTCTGCAAATCTTCACTGAATAGAAATTCAGGTATTTTTCATTATGCGTGTATAAGTTTACCTGACAAGTCAAGGCCACGAAGTTGACTGTGTATGCGGTGAATGTTGAGTCTGGCTGCAATCTCTTTGCCTTTCTCTATACCAGCATTAGAGCGGAGAGAACCGCTGGACTGAGGAGCCATCTTAGATGCAGATG
The DNA here is from genome assembly GCF_030506205.2 of Paramisgurnus dabryanus. Taxonomy (NCBI): domain Eukaryota; kingdom Metazoa; phylum Chordata; class Actinopteri; order Cypriniformes; family Cobitidae; genus Paramisgurnus; species Paramisgurnus dabryanus. The sequence continues at coordinate 22,004,714 of NC_133356.1, read as the reverse complement.
AGAACTTCTCCATCATAACTGAGGGCTTCTCTGGATCCTCCACTATACCCCTGTATATCACACATTACAGATGTCTGGGCTGTACAAACTACTAATATTACAAACAAACTTTCATTCTCAATTACATAATGACCTTCATGTTCAATATCACTTTAGGAACATTTAGATGATGACCACACTGGTATCGACCTTCATATTAAAAGGTTTTAAAATCATCAATATTGGTCTGATTAGGTTGATAATAGTTCATAAAATTGACTTTTAATATGATTATTCAAGCAGAATATTTAAAGAAAATTATGTATTGACTTATTGGCTGTAAAGAAAATTATTATCAATTGGCCAAAATGTTTATATTGGTGTATATAAATCAAAAAGGCAGAAATTGTACCTATTCATGCGCAGCTGAGTAGCGATCCGGTCAAAGCACAAGGCCACAAGAGAGACGTGCGTGACACTTTTATTTGAGGGTAAACCTTCTTCTACTGATGCTTGAAGCACACACAAATTTACCTATAAAAACAAACAGATGCACATAGATTTACCAGCAAGCATACACAGATTCACTAAAACCTCATTCAGACAGCACTTTGATCCCAGAAAATAACCGTAAAATTGCCAGACAAGCCTCTGTGTGAACGCAAACACGTCGTGTAAATTTTCTGGGATTGCTCCAGGAAAGAAGACCTAGAAATGGCGCTTTTCCATTGCATAGTACCCCACGGTCTAGTTTAGTTTGGGTCGGGTCAGCTCACCTCACTTTGGCGTGGTTAGCTTTTCCATCGACTTTGGTATCACTTCGCAGTGGGAGGGATTATAGGGATTATCAGTCCGCCACAAAATTAAAATTGGCCACCACAAATAGATGTGCGCTCAGCTAAGCCTCATTGAAGTTGCATTTAAGCATACAATGCTGACGTGCTCGTCGCAAATGTTCTGCCACAAACTGCAAGTTTGGAAAAAACTGTTATGGTGTCCCTGATTCTCAACCTGTGGATGTTTTTCATCGCTAAAAAGGAGTTTGGGAACTTATAGCAGAGCACAGATGACAACATGTTTGTTCGAGACAGCGCAAGCTAGCACAGGTAAAGCTAATCTACATTATAGCGATGACGCTGTAGTGACGATTTTCTCAGACCAATCAGTGATCTACTGTGTTTTCGCGTCACGTTTGGTATCAGCTCGGGTCGCTTGGAACCCCAACCGAAGCGGTACGAAAAAAAGTATCGGGTACTACGTACTGCACCCAATGGAAAAGCTCCCCAAAGTAAGCTGACCCGACCCAAACTAAACCAAACTGTGGGGTACTATGCAATGGAAAAGCGCCATAAGATGCGCGTAATGCCGTAATGGGCGTGTCGTAGTGAGGACGCGTGTGTCATTAACAATAAAGTTATGGTTCATCTCTTTAAAACGCAAGATTTTAATGCAGATCATCATCCGAGGCGAGAAATGTCAGCAAACTGGACTGAAGCAGATATCAGGTAAGTTAGCTCGTCACTTACGGCGCTGAAGCGGAGATCATTCAGCAGCATAAAAGAATTTCGCATCACATGCTTATTTGAGCTTATAATAAACAAAAATGCCTGCGCGTCATCCCAACAAGATATATTGTTCAGCTCCTCAAAACAGGGGTTTTGAATGCACATTAAAAAAATCACGATGAGAAATGTCTGAAAACTGGATTAAAGCGGAGATCGAGGAGCTTTTCAAATATCCACTTTGCTGAGATCATTCACCAGCATAGAACGTGCGTCACATGCTCCAAAAATGCACACGAGTGGGTTCTAAAGAGAAATAATAAATAATAAGCAAAACTTCAGACACTTCGCAGAAGAAAGTGCAGGACTTTAAACAGGTCACGTGTCTTTCCGGGACCTTATCTGCGTGACGACACACAGATTCCGGCAAATCATTGGCAGTGTGAATGAAAAAAATAAAAAAATCAATCCCGGGTGCATTTTCCGTGCATTTTAACACTTATTTTTCTCTCTCACATACACAAAGACAAAAGTACCTTCGGAACAGTGACATTAGCTTGTAAGCCTTTAATCTTCACATTGTCAGGTTTGATTGACAGATCAGTTTGTCCATGAGGCAAGCCCAGAGATCCGGGTGTGGTGCCCTCAGTCTTAGATATTTTGTGCTCCGGTTTTGCTGCACTCTGGTAAACACAACATTCATCATGATCACCTGAAGGTGTAAATGTACCCTTGCATCTATACATCTTGTTACTGATCACTTACAGACTCCGAGACAGTGGATTTGCTGATCTGATACACTTCATTTAGCACTTTCCCATGCAGGTCGTCCAGGATTGATGCTGGATGGCGAATACTGGCGAAATGAACCATGGACTCGATGTACCTGGAATGTACCAGAAAGACGCATTTCACCTTCTGACATTTATTTATTCATGTGGATAATGTGATCAATGCAATGTTAGTTTCAACCACCCTGCATTTATTTTCTATGCTAGTCCATGATTGGCCATTTCACATCTGTCCAAATGGGTGGGCCTTGAGTAGATTATCGTTTGACGAGAATACGATGATGTCTGACCTGTCTAAAGCTTCAGCTACTAGAGGAGTCAGGACCACATTGACTGCTCCTTTGACCTCTACGATGGCTGTGGTTCTCGTCTGGGCAAGTGGTTGATCAAGGGTCCAGTCCTCCGTCACCGTGTCCTCATCCGTGTTGTCCATCGCCCGCTTGTCCAGGGGTGTGTAGGGTGTGCTGCTAATAAACAAAAACAACCCATGCTAATAATGTAAAGTCTGCTTGATGTCAAAAACAATGTTTCCAATTTGCTATGATGTTTCATATTACCCGTTTGAATCTCCCATGAGCTGAACTCCTCTGTCCAATAATGAGCCAGCAGACAAACCCGCCTTCACCATCTGTAAAAGAGCAAAAATTAAATCTCAATTCAGACATTTTATTCATTACAGATTTATGACTCCATGTCATGATAAGTAAACAAACCTTGAAAGAAGGGATGGACAGCTGATCAAATGAGATGGAGCTCTCCTCACTTGTGGGTGTGTCGAGGTCAAGCGGGCGATGCAACGATGACTTTGATGTCCTCTTATTAGTTGGCTGCTTAACCGACCAGTTCGACACATGATAGTGTGCTAGGTAATTCTGGTAACAAGTCATTAAAAGTGGCTGTGTTGTCAGAAGGCCAGGCTCCGCCTTTTCTGTTTCAATCGAGCCCTCCTCTTCTAATCCAAGAGCAGAGACAAATGAGGCTTGGGAGGTGTGGCTAGGCAGTTGAGGTGGGCGGGGCTCATTGATTGACAGTGGTCCCTCCACACTATGGTATATAGAGGTCCGACTGCGCTCCGTGTGAGGTTGACCCTGTTGTCTCCGTCTACGTTTCCTCCCCGGATAAGTACCAGGTCCTTCGTCACTGCTGATTGGCTCAAACTCCTCATTGGCGCTAAAGTAGGCCTCACTATCCGCTACGGACATGGAGGAATCGACTGAACGATACTGATGAAATGTGCTGGAATCAGCCGATGGAGTGAAAGGGAAAGATCCGTAGCTTCTTCTTTGCCTCGGCGAGTCCAGAACGTTTTCATCGCTACGGGAAACCTCGCTGCTAAACTGCACACCAGCAGGAGGGGCGGCTTTCTCTGCGAAGACTGCAGCTGATAGGCTCTTGGTGCTGCCGAGCCGTGCCGATTGGACAGAGGCCTGACGTTTGAGAGGAGAACGAAGGGGAGAGCGCAAAGGTGGAACTTCGGGAATAGGACCGTCAGTGGTTACAACATTCATTAACCTGTAAAAAAAACAAAATCAGTTGAAAATTGTATATTAAATGTTTATAATATGTATACATTTTATTTAATAAGACAAATTGAATATTTTTTTGTAAAATGTTTAATATTTAAAAGAGTACATGTGGTCTGACTCACTCTGTGGAGGGAAAGGGAGACTCTCGCTCTCCAGCCAATAGAGGCAAGGCAGCACTGGACGATGAGTTTTCCTCTGAGGAAGAGGCGGAGCTGTGAGAGCGCGGAGGTACGTGAAGGCTGAGGTGTTGGCCACGTTTCTCCATGTCTACCACGGGAGCAGGAGAACAGGTGTCTCTCCGAATACCCACGCCTTTCCCTGCATGTCAACCAATCAGCTTTCAGTTAGCAATAACTCAATTACAACAGATACAACAAAGCAACACAAAAAAATCTATACCATCAGGCAGTTTGGGAGTTTCCTTCATGACAATCCATTCTCCTGGATGTAATAATGATTGGCCATAGGACATGTCACTATCGACATTAATGCTTGAAAAGGCCGAACTTGATGAAGGCGTGATTTCCTCCAGGCGAAAGAAGTCCAGGCCTCCGAATGAGCCACCAAAAAAGCGACATCCACCGAGACATCCACAGCGGTTTCGGCTTCGCTTGTATTTCTCCTCTGGCCAAAGGAACCAAAGCCTAACATGCACATGCACACACCAACATGGTAAATTCATAGAGCCTTTCTAAATCTATATAATAAATATCAAGGTTATTTTTCACAAAATGTTCATTATGTAAAAGGATTTTATGTAGAAAACAGCCAATCACAAAAAGCTGGGTTTTCATATGAAGGGTATAACCCTGAATTATGAAAGATATACACAAACCTCTTAGTTTTCATGTCATGAAGCTCCAGGAATTGTCTCTGGACCTCATATTTGGCTGGATGGTCAGCAGCCAAAGCAACATCAGCGGTGATGAGGTTAAAGGTCACAGAGCCGGCTTCAAGCCAATGTGAGCGCCGAAGGAGGGGAGGAGGAAGGCCGAGCCTGGCCACTTCTTGTTGCTCTATGAATTGAGCGATCACAACGTCCTGGAGGACGGCACTGATACCTTCACCGACAGCTGCTGTGTGCAAGTTACAGTTGGCCAACCGGAACGCTCCAGTCTGATACACAAACACCAACAATCATCGACACTTAAGTCAACAGCACTAGAAAGACTATACAACTGACCATCCATCACTAACCTTAATGTTGGCCGCGCAGCCATGTTCAACAATGAAAATTTGGGCTCCATCAACTGTCAATCGAGTCATGGTGTACTTTAGATCCTCTGATGTCCGACAAGGGCCAGGCAGCTTTGCATTCTTCACACAAAGACCATATTTATTTTCACAAAATGTTCTTTTCACTATGTCAGACGATTTTATGTATAAAACAGTAAAAACTAATTGGTGGGTTTTCACATTTTTTTTGTGTGGCTGACACCAATATTTTGTCATTTCTGTTGGCATTGTACCTTGGCATCACAGACTCTGCGATCAACTCCATGTTGGCAGGTCACAGATGATTTTGGCTGTTCAAGCTGAAACTCTCGAGACAGCACATGGAAAACAAAGGTCTCGCCCCACTCCAGAAGGGATGCACACTACAAAACAAGCATAAACATTTTTGTTCATTTATATTCTGGTTCTTCTTTACTACAACTGTGGCATGCTGTCAAAAACACACATATTGGCAGGTCTCTCAAAACAAAAAGTTTTGCAGTGTCAAAATGAACAAATCGGTCACCTGAGGAACAGTAACTTTTCCAGTGAGAGCTCCAGCCTGAACATCAATGAGCCAGGCATATTCGAGCGTGTCTGTGCCCGGTGGTAATCCCTCTGCAGAGAACATGGCGTGGGCTCTCATCTGCAACCCTGAGAGGCTCAGATGCCCATCTCTCAACACAGCGTCGACCGTAGGCCGCTACGCGAGCACAAAATAAATTGCATAGTTGATAGAAGCAATGCGAGAAGTCCAGCACCTACAAGAATACGAATGACATCACTTCCTCTCACCTGATAGTTGTCGCTGACGAACACGTGTAGAGGAGAGAGAACAAGCTGTAACATGGTCTCCTTATAGCCCTTCTTCATCTCGAAACACAGACGCTCAAGAAAGCCAGTGGGACCTTCCGGGCCATCACTACTGCAGTGCTACAAAACACAAACATGCTAGATTAGTGCTAGCAAACAGCATTAAGGGTGCAGCTAAGTTCATTTTAAGGCCCTGGTTTTCTGGGCTATAAAAAATTAAAGCTGTTTTGCTGTTGTGAACGTGCACAAAAATACCCCCGAGAACAGTGTGCAGTGTAGATGTGGTAATAAATTGCTAGTCTGCCTTTTATCATTTGACTGGAACAAACCGTGGGTAGGCGTCCGTGGATCTTGTGCAGGTTGATAAGTACGGTGATATCCCAGGGCCGTAGGGAAAGCGGGTGGGGTGTGTCTTTAGGTCCCTTCTCTTCTAATCCCCCTCCAGGCCAGCCAAATGAGGAGGAGCAGGAGCTCATCACAGGGCTGGACAGAGACTCCTCAAAGTCTGTGTACATGTCATCCTCTCCAAAATAGTTTTCCTATACAGATAAAAATAAAATTTAAGGAACAACTATTTATTATCTTGTAATTCATGATGAAAAAAATAAAACATATTTCGCTGTATATTAAAAGAGACTTTGAATGTAAGTGCACCTTGATGGACACAAGCGCTCTGAGCAGAGGACCATACAGTGTGATGTGAGAGTCTGAGCTCAGCTCCATCTCCACATGTAATCGGTCTGGGGGCAGCAGGCTGGGGTCAGAGGAGACTCGAGGTGGAGGAGGTGTAGGTGGGACGAGCTCTGGGGGTCGCAGTGCCGATAACATGGATTCCTCTATTTCCGACACTGTGTACATCAAAACATGTCAATGCAATGACTGATATACCGACTTTTTGAGGCTTGAAATTAAAAGCACCATTTACTACCATTATAAAACTTGGAACATTCAGGACATTTTCTAATATAACTGTATTTGTCAACAAAAAAAAATCATAAACATCGAGGCTGGTTTGAGAGTGAGTAAATTATGGGTTAATTAAAATTTTTGGGTGAACTATGCCTTTAATTCATTGTTTAATAACCAACTATTACTTTAAAACATGAGCACAACAATAAAGAATGATTAGAAATGTCTGATAGTATACATAAACCTGACCTGCTTGTGTACTGTATGGTTTAGTGTGGTATACACTCACATGATTGTTTGAGCTGCTGGTCAGATTTCTGAGGGTAGATGGGATGCCAGGTGTAGTCTATAATCAACATGAAATTTGGCACGCTCCAGCAGTCCACCCAGCCAGCTCTACAAACAAACAAATACAAACAAATCACTACAGAACCTGATGAGAGAAAGCAAAAGAGGGAGAGACATAAAGAAAGCATTCTCTCTTACTCTAAGTGTGTCATGTTCCTCCACCGTGGTTTGCTGTTTTTAGGGGGAGCTCCTTGTCCTTCTGGTGGCATGTTGCTGTCTGGTGGGCTCTTACAGTGCTGGTAATCTTTCACGAGGGTGAGCAGAGCGTACCGACTAGGGTGACAGTCAGGCAGACACAAGCGCATGTCTGTGTCCTCAGCCTGTGTCAGAGATTTAGCTTCTTTTATAGACAATTCAACTGACCATGTGTTTTAATGTCATTTAAAGTTTTCATTTTTGGGAGAACGGTTACTTTTTGCCTAATCAAACAAATGATTCAAAATAATAGATAAATGTGTTTGAATGTTTGCAAGTGTACACTCACTTTCAGACAGAAACGTGTGTTACAGGTGGTCGGGACAAACTCGTGAAATGGCAAAGTGAAGTCAATATTCAGCGTTTCCCCACAGGCAGCGAGATACACTGCAGACAAGAAGTAAAAGCAGTGTGTTAGTTACTGTGAAAATCTGTTGTTTAAGTAATGCTGAGGTTTAAACTAGAGATGCATCAATGTATCAGCCACTAACATTTGTTGTCTGATTTTTAAAGAATGTAAAACCATTGGCATGGTGTCTATAGCATTTTCACCAAACAGATCCAGTTTCATTTGTTTAAAGGGGTCATAGCGTGAAAATTTGACTTTTTTTCATGTTTTAGTGTTATAATTGTGTCCCCAGTGCTTCTATCAACCTAGAAAATGTGATAAAGATCAACCCAGTAACTTAATTTGAGTATGCCATTTTCTGCAAGCATGTGAAAAATAAGGTCGTTCAGATTTTGCCTGTTTTGTGAGGTAGGTAGCAAGGCGAATTACAATAATACCGCCCCCTTAATCTGCACTATCCAACCACAGCACTGCCATTTAGTGCAGAGAGTAAGAGGGAGAAAAGAAGGACTTGACAGCACAATTGAGTTTTAATTACAACAAACCACCATCATTGTGATCAGTGTTTGTTTTTCATTCGCTCATTTGCATTTTAAACAACACACCCAAAAACGGCACACTTTTGCTCAGGCCTACAAATGAGCAATTTTAACATGCTATAATAAATTATCTGTGGAGTATTTTGAGCTTAAACTTCACTTACACACTCTGGGGACACCAAAGATTTATTTTACATTTAAAAAAAATTCATAATATGACCCCTTTAAAAGACGGTGCGGACAGACGATCCTACAGATCAGAAAAACACTCTGGAATTGGGTACACTATAAACAAAGCCTCTGTTTCTTGGCTTTCTTACAGCATCTACATAACTCTATATTAGTGTTGTCTAAGGCTTTATTAGTCGTAAAAAAACTACTCGCTTACCGTTCTCCTGCTGTTTGGTGGAACAGTCGATCCAGTTGTGTTGATTAGCGGCCCAAATCATCTCAAACTGGTGAAAGAGTACCTTAAACTTCCACGAATATGGGACAAATGAGTAGATGTCTGGTTCACTGTCACTTGCCCAGTCCTGGATTAAATCTATAGATCAGAATAATATGAGGTCAGGTGGTGGACAGGCGTTAGCACACGGTGCATTACAGGTAAGAGAGACATTACCAGTAAAGAAGTTCTTCTGTGCATAGATAAAGTGATACGTGGCTTTGTACACCTCGATTTCACACTGCCAGGACTGATGCATGTTCCACACACGAGGATAACTGGCTATTACATGGAACTGAAGAGAAGGTGATAGAAACACGCATTAACATTAATAAGACTCCATCATTTATCTATATATCTTCTTTTTTATTTAATAGAATAAACAAACTCATACAGGTTTAAAACAATGTGAGGGTGAGAAACTATCCCTTTAATTATTGAGATTAGATCTTCTACTGGTCATGTAGCTGTGTGATCTCATACTTTGACACACATATAAAACCATGCACTGCACTCACAGCCAGCATCTCTGCCTCCAGCAGTGTCCTGTACTGCATGCTGCTGGTGGTATCCACATGTAATAACTGACCTTTAACAGTAGGAGAATAGCCTGAGAGAAAAACAGACACACAACACAATGAGAATCAATATCAACTGTTGTATAGCAAGGATAATACTTGATATTATTTATGATAATGTGACAAGCAGTGTCCAGTAGTAAGTAATAAAGAGTTGTGTTTCAGCTTATCTAGTAATGAGTTAATTTTCTTAAGAGTAGACTTGTAAAACTACAAAATGTGTTGTCTGCAGCTTTGCAGTGAAAGAAGCAGAGACAAATTCTTTCTCTCTCCATCAAATAACAGTGGGAAGTGTACTGTAATTCAATTCAGCAAATCAGCTGCACTTTGTTCGCACTACTTTATTACTTACAAAGGAGTTTTACTGCAGCTTTGTAATATGCCAAGCTACAAGCAATAATTTAAGATAAAATTTCCAAGTAACAAAGTTGCTACCTCAACACTCTCACCCTCACTAACTTATCTAGTTCTTTTTCATTACATAGCAGTTCTTACATTACAAAGTTACAGAAATCAGATAGTTACCAGTTTCCCCAACAGTCATGGGTATGTTCACCTCCAAATATGAACCTGCTCCTACATTCACATGGACTGCATTTGTCTCCTGTGAAGACAGATCGATTAAGGGTTAAGGACAGAAGAAATAAATCACGAAGTAGCTATTGTTCACTTTAACACCGGTTTCACACCGCAAGCGCGAGCAGCGCGTATGCGTAGTGTGAGGAGAGCGTTTGCCGCATGTGGACATACTGTGCAGTTTAATAACAGTATAAAAATCTCAAGTTCACATTAATTTATTTTACATGCATTTATGAGAAAACCCCTTCAAGACGCTTTTTGACAGTCATTGTAATTTATATAACTGTGATTTGTTTAATCCACACTGTTTTCGTGCTGTTCTGGTCCGTGTAATGACAGATATAGACACAGTACACAATTATAGACATAAAAAGCCCATGGCACATTATAAAATATGTTTCTCTTAAAGCAGACATATCATGCTTTTAAATCTGTCCTTTTTACATATAAATCATCTATTTGTGGTCTATGTAAAGCGAAACTGCAATGCTTGGGTCTGAATTCCTCATTATTATAGCCCCCTTTCTACCCCTTTTCTGATGTGCATCTGAGAGCAACTCGTTTTGGTACTGTCTTTTTAAATGCACGTCATACCCTGCCCCCTCCCCAGGTTGCAGAGGTGACACTCGGTTAAACTCCACCCCGTTCGGCCATTTTTGTAGTTTTATAGCAGAGATACGATTATCTAGCTGCACAGAAACTTTTTATTTACTCGTTATTCACAAAATGTCAACAACGGAAGACTTGTCCATCCAGCCTTATATGTTCGCGCCAGAGTCGGAAACGGACTGAGAGGAAAATGAAGACGACAAACCTGCAGAACAACGTCTTCATATGGAGGTAACTTATCGCAATGGTGTGAGGCTGCAGCCTCCGGAGGTCGCATATCTAGGCTGCATACGTAATCAAGACGGTCTTATTTCAGAATATTAACAATTATAAAGTTTACTATTATTCTTAGTTAATCGTAAGTTGTTGTAATATGCTCATGACTTGCAAATGTGATGCTCAGTTAACTTAAACCAGGCTTGATGCCCAAAAGCGATCTCCGCAGGCTGCAGCCTTCGGAGTGAGAAACAGCACTGCTAAACCATGACCACCCGTGTACTTTACTTTTTTACTTTAAGTTATAAACTGCTTACCGAAGTGCTCTGCTCGTCGTCTCCAAAGAAAGAAGTAATTGACCCCTCAATCAGACGAAGTCTATCGGCAAATCCTTCTTTATACTGGCGGAGATTGGTGAAGTAGTTATCCTTAAAGTGCCTCGGGCACACAAAAATGACTTTATCCACAGATGTGAGTACATTTCTTACGCTCTCGTAACTTCTGCATCCTTGAGCTTGGACTACAATATCGCAGCGAGAAATATAAAATGGCGGATTGCTCGTAGTGTTGGGCTGGAAGTCGATGTCCTTATTTAGCAGTTCCGCTGCAAATACTGTGACGTAATTGTTCAAAAAACGTAATAGATAATAGAAAAATCAGAACCGGTTGGAAAATATGACCAAAACAGAATATAAAGATATCAACAAAGCACCTGAAGAGACTAATTTCAACTTTTATGTACTTATAAACACTACAAATATACAACAAAATGCATTTAAGAGCCAAGAAAGTGGATTTAGCATGATATGTCTCCTTTAAGTTTTACGATAAAATTAAAAAATTCACTCAGTGATTGACATCATGATACAGTCGATCGTTTTTTCCTTCAAGCATAATATTTAAGCATAATATTTAGATTTATAGATGTATCTGTTTCTCTCAAGATGAGGATTCATTTAATGCTGGGCAGAGAGTGAAAGACAGCGCAGTCTTCTGGTACAGTGTGTTTTAAAATATTTCATTGCTCAAAGTCATGACTGTTTGAAACACACATGGCGTCAAATTTATGATTTTATTGTAAAATGACACTTTTTCGCGTCAATCCACAACCATTTAACCATTGCCATTATTAGCATATTGGCAGTTTAATAGTTAAAGCACTTTTTCATGCATGGCCATATACTACATTCCTCGGACGATAAGTACCTTTTAAACTTCATGCTGCATTTTTACAGTGTACGAAAGTGTGACTTTTATAAATGTTGCCGCTACAAAGAATCACACATTAATTAAGGAGGTGAGTAAAAGTTTAAATACCCTGTTCTTGGTGAATAGCAAGTCTATAGTAGCATCTGCTATGATGTTCATACGCAGCTCAAAGGCAAGGATCTGTCGCGGTTTGCCTGGTGTGGGAACTTCGCTGACTTTCATTGCCTGACAGTCTGCTGGCAAGAAGAACTTCCATAGGCTGTCTCTGCATGGGCGGAGTCAAAATTACGAAATGAGAAACAGATCAAAGAGAAACACGACTACAATCATATCAATGATATGGAGTACCTCTGTCTGTCAGCCCATGGACCGTAGTTAAAATCTGTTCCTTTTCCACACACAATGTCCAGACCCCAGCATGGAGGCAAGTCCTGTAACTTGGTGTCTTCAGAACAGGCCTCCGTTTCTCCATTTTCAAGTTCCTCTGGTACTAAACCTACAATACAAAAACAAATCAATGGCTTAATAGTCTTCCAGGTTGAACAGCTCTATTAAATGTTACTAACAAGGTTTTTACATGCAAGAATACCAACAGATCAACAAACAATTTGAATACCTGGTTCATCCTGGTAGTAGTAAATGTCCACATCATTTGACTGCATGACCACAAAGCCCTCACCCATGAGCCTAGGAGGTCTTAGGACAGAAAATCGTTTTTTTTTTTTAACAAACTGCTACATTACTATCGGTAATCATTACCCTATTGAGCAGTTGACAAACACTAATCCTTTAACACACTAATTCATTACAGCAATACAGTCACGCTTTCTTTCAGCTCAATTACAAATGACATTAAGGGGAAAATCCAATCCATTAATGTAAAGATTAATGCTCTTACAGTGTGTTCAGGTCTTCATGTTAATATTATTTTGAATGAAAATGTACTTGCACAACAGAGAGCAAGTAACTATTACAAATGACTCCGGCGCTAATTCAAATAGGCCTTGCATTCATAACAGCCCATTTATAACCCTTTATAATAATTATTTTTGTGATACCAGAAGACACGAGTGTAAAACGAATTCATCTTTGCAGTGAACCAAACGATTAAAATTTTGCTGAATTATTGAACTTAATGCATACAAACTATATTCTTAGCCAATTTGTTTCATGTGCACGTGCCATAGAGGTTACATTACCACTTACGGTACACTCATCTGCATTAAGACTTCTCATTTACTTTAAATGGACGACATTATGCGCTGCTGAAATGGATTGTGGGTCCATCGCATCACTGGAGTTGCTTACAGCAGAAGTTAATTTTTTTTAAACTGTTTATGCAACAACACAGGCGTCAACAAATGAGATCACCTTTATGCAAGTACCCAGCTGCAGACACTTGCAAAGTGGGCGGGCACCATATCGACTAAGCTTTTGCAGAATATTAAGAATAACTACACGAGTAAAACTATTTGGTATAAAAAACCAGCTGCCCTTTTGTGTTGTGTTCAAGTCCAATGTGATTGGCTATTGTCACCATAATAGAAACATCAGTTCCAAGCATCAGACACGCCCTCTGTCAGGCATCGACACCCCTTGTGAACATGTCTGATATACTCACTTTATTTTTTATATACAATGTCACCACCTGCATCATAATGTTATTTAAATAATGTATCGCTATTTGGACTCCCAGTTAAATAACTACATTTCACGGGTTATCAGAAAGCTGAATCACATCTGATAGAGATTATCTGACGTACTCATCGTTTTGAAGGCCCAGGTATCGAGGGCTGGGCACCAACATGACACGGACGTTCTCCAGAGAGCCTTTCACAATGTGCATGAACTGATCCAGGTGGCTGCTGGGTGGTTTGGTGGCATATGTCAGGAAGGCATCATCAAAATTCATACAAAGGGTCTGAGGAAGATAGTGATTACCAAACGCTACACGACCCTGGGGGTAAAAGAAGAAAAGAGACACGTCCACTTTATCATTTGTGACGCATATGTTTAGATTGTGAGCACATTAAATGGGTATTGTGTGACATGGAGCTGTAATGTTGTTTTGAGAGGAATGAATTGAATGAGCTACTCACTGTGCTGATGTTGAGTTTGATGACAGGGATGAGAGACCTCCATGAGGACGATGGCTCCTGAGTTTCAGCTTTGATGTTAACACTTCAAAAACAACACAATTATTAGGATAAGATATGAAGTACTATTGCTTTATTTCATTGTATGATTTATCAGTGACAGACAATGTTTTGAATATTTTGAATATAGCGCAATCTCTGAATATTAAAGGGACACTCCACCTTTTTTTGGGATAATATGCTCATTTTCCAGCTCCCTTAATGCTAAATATTTGAATTTTACGGTTTTGGAATCCATTCAGCTAATATCTGGGTCTGGTGGTACCTTTTTAGCATAGTTCAGCATAATTCATTGAATCTGATTAGACCATTAGCATCACAATATTTTTCCTATTTAAAACTTGACGTTTCTGTAGTTACATCATGTACTAAGACAGACGGAAAATTAAAAGTTGCAATTTTCTAATCTAGGCAGATATGGCTAGGAGCTATACTCTCATTCTGGCGTAATAATCAAGGACTTTGCTGCCGTACGAAAATCGCAACTTTTAATTTTCCGTCTGTCTTAGCACACGATGTAACTACAGAAGAGTCACGTTTTAAATAGGAAAAATATCGAGACCCGGAGATCAGTTGAACAGATTCCAAAATGGTAAAAATCAAATGTTTAACTCTAGGGTAGGTGGAAAATTAGCATATTTTTCCAAAAAAGTGGAGTGTCCCTTTAAGATGATAAAAGAAATCATCTTTAAACTTTTGTGTCATAAATAATATTAACAGATCTGTGTTGAGTAGTAAGATTACCTCTCTAGTGGTGTATCTCTCTGCTCTCGACCTTTCTCCTCATCACTTTTGTGTGGGATGAGAGTGGGATCCAGGCCAAATATTTCTTGTAGCCGGGCGTACACCTCAGTGCGATTATACACATGGAACTCAAAGCCATTAAACGTCACATAGAGTCGTGTCTCAGCCTTCGGATCTGCAATCCCAGTTTAAAAATTACTTTAACCCCCAACAATAATGAATCATGTTACTACTGTAAAACAGCATTTAAACCTATATTGAGGTAAAAAGCAAATATTTTTCAAAATATCAGGATACATTTTTGTGAAAAAACAAAACTGTCTCTATTATTGTTTTTCACACTGACCATGTTGTTTCTGTTTGGGGTTGTACAACTTCCACCATCGAAATATGAGCAAACCATCTTGAATTCTGGAAGAAATGATTTACAACGTAATTAAAAGCAAACATCTCCCATTAATGAAGAAAGAAAACACAGACAATGGTACATGAAAAAAGATAAAGAAACAGGAAGTAGAAAAAAGACAACGGGTTTGAGTTATATTGCACCCAACCTGATAGACATGTCTTCATTAACGTAATAGACATCTCTGAACATGACCTTGCCCGAGAGCACGGAGAATGAAAATGAACCTGTCAAACACACACAAAGCAGAAGTCATTAAAAAATAAACAAATAAACAAAAAAAAACAGCAGTAAGGCTAACTTACCTATGTGTATGTATCCTTTCTTATATAATCTGTTAATGATGAGAGTGAGGATGAACCCGATATTGCGGGAATTGTAGTATGTCAAGTAGATGATCCATCCACATGACATAATAGTGGCTGTGAAAAAAAATTACAAACACAATTTAGGGGTGCTTAAATTACTGTCATCAACTTGAAATCACATCAAATGGCCACTTACCCACAAGAAGCCACACAAAGTTGGAGTTGTGTTTGTTGAGATAGTCATCTATATCAACATAACTAGGGAAAGTGTTGTTGTTGTTGGATTTGATGTCCATGGTTACACCCCACTGTAAAGGAGTCCAACATACATCAGTCAACATCAAATTAAACAGTATTCACATTAAAGGCACACACATAAGGTACAATCATTGGACTATTTACAAGTGACAATTTGTTTGTTAATAGCCCTTAAATATAATTCACTTAAAATGAATTCATTTATTTGAAACTGTTTAAAATGGTCTCTCTCAGAACCATTTTGAAGGCAACTTAAATACTGTAGGCATGGGTGACAGAGAAGAAGAGAGGAGCCTAGTGAGCAAGGTGGGGTGGGGCGACAACTGTCCTTAGTCAGTTGCCCATGTTGGATCTCACTAAGCATCAGGTTTAATTTTTGAAGCATTCAAAAACTCTATTCACAAAGCATGTTGATCCAAGAAAAGTCCCATAAAATGGCCAGTGTGCTTTCTTTGTGTGAACGCAGAAACAATGCCAGAAGGGGCGTGTCGTAGCGAGAACATGCGTGTCATCGCAACAATACATTATAGACACTGCTGTTTTAAATGCAGCTCAACATCCACAATAAAAAAGTGTGCAAGTGTGCAAACTGGAATAAAGCAGAGATCATGGAGCTATATGCAAAACTAAAAATAATAAGCAAACTTAAGAAGCTGCGGATAAAATTCACCAAATGCACAATTGCAAATACAATGCATGTCACATGTCTTTACAGCATGTGTGTAAATGCACGCACAAATTCCTGAAAATCACTTACAATGTGAATAAACCAAAATGAAATGATCCCGAACAACCAAACTCTCCAAATACACTCCAAAAGTTCCACTATTGGATTTGAAGTCTCTCTAACATTGAATAAAGAAATACTTTTTAATATTATCTTAAGTAAATTTTGTTCTCATCGCACTTGGAAAGAAAATATTTTAATTTAAACAAGTTGTGACAGACCTGTGATGGAAATGTCAAATTAATATTAAAAACTGTAAAAAATGTAGACAAAGCCAAAATAATATTCAATGAACTGTTACAAACTCTAGGTTATATTTTATTCTAAGGTAATAAAAACATAACGGTTCATTATAAAAAGGTCTTTATACACTCCTGATAATATAGTTTTGTATACAATCCCCATCCCTATTACAATCCCAAAGGCTATTACTATCAGTTATCATCTTCAACTGAAATCTCTTTTCTTGGACTACAATGAGCTTAAGGATGGAAGGCAACCGTTTACTTCCACATCCTGTTGACGTGGACTCCATGCACATTTTCTGCCCCTGCTTCTGAATCACAGCCAATAGGAGCACACCTCAGTTTTCATAATGATAAGCTTTGTACAAATCGACACATTTCTAAAAGGCGGGGCATAGTGGAACAATAACAATGTACAGTATTTCGGAGATAATAAGTTTTTTGAACAATAAACTGCGTAAACACATTGCATTTCACAAAATAATGTTGTTTTAGGTGTTGCTGTACTCTATTAAGTGTTAGCCTTTTAATTGGAGCTGTAATATAATTGTAATGAATAAGCTCTCTAAATTAAAATACAGTGTACAGTGAAACAAAAACCAAACCTATGTTTTTTTTCCCCTACAGCACTTGCCAGAGGCTAAACTGAAGTGTCAAGAGAAAATCACTGGCCAAGAACAAAGAGGGTGAATAAAATGCAGACAGTGGATGAAAGAGGAATATCAGACAAGAGAAATAAATAATGCACTAGCCAGTAGTGATCTACGAGCTGACAATACTTCTAGATTCTGACATTACAGGTTTTACCAGAACAAATTTCAATAAGCGACATTATTTTCAAATGCGAAGATACAGCAAGACAGAAAATGCGAGTAACAACAAATAATGGGATCAAACCATCACGCTTATTGTAAGATAAAGAAAAGATAGTGTATCACTGATATGGTTTGTTGAATATCAACTTCGAGACAAATCTTTCATCGTAATCCACACAAGAGGAGAGCAATTCTGGCCAATATCAGTGTTGCGGGTGACATTTATCCCTAGTATCGGATGACTCTGTCTGATTTAAAGCTTGAATCTAACCCTTGTAAAGATGTTTACCATAAATAAGAGAAGACGTGCAATGTGTCTGAAGAAAGAAACAACTTCCCTTTTGTCACCCTTTCAGTAAATGATGTGGTAACATAGCTTAGCAAAATAACTTGGTGCAGTTTACATTGCATGGATCTATGGGACAAAAACTATATATTTTTGCTCAAATTAAAATAGACTAATCTTAGAAATGGTCATTATTTGGTTTTATAACCATATCCACCCACTGTGTGACATTTAAAAAGAAGCATTTTTGCTCGCTTTTCTTGTGACATAACAACAGTGCTTTGCTACAAGCTGCTGGTGTGCTGTCGAGCCAAAAAAGTTTTTAACAGCTCCAGCCGTCAATAACAGCCTGTTTTCAAAGCCTACGTTATATTGTAAAAGGGTTACAGTGTGACTGCGGTGTGTGTTAGTTAGATGGGAATGCCCGATAAATAGCTGGATTTTGCAGCAATGAACAGAATTCCTCAGATTAGTTGTGGCATGTTATCCTCTGAACAAAAACCAAGTGAAGACGTTTTAAAAAGCAGGATGTTTCTAATGCAAAAAGTAACCATGCACCAATTACATATATATATTTTTTGCTAATACAATACCGAGTTTAACAAACAACTGTTTGCTGATAAAGGTATGCATCACTTATTTGAAATTTGTTGATAAAACAGATAACTGTTTTGAAAATGTTTTTAACTAGCCGTTTCACAAGTCCACAAAAACGCAAGGACAGACAAAAACGCATATCGAAAAAAGGCCATACTTTTAGGTATACTAGCTAGTTGCATCTTCCGCTGTTGCTGCATCATCAAATAATTTCACTGAAACTGGAAAGGATCCATTTAACTTACAAATAAACATTTTAAGAGACAGATTTTATGGTGACACTTTGCAAAACGGTTGTATTTGAAGCGAAACACCAGCGCTATCAAAAATGAAATAATGATAATAACTGAATACACTCGGCACATATTACAGGTTCATCAAATACTCCAGCTTCAAATCTGCTTAATCCCCGTGTCAGGCCATTCAGAATTACCAGTTTGTTGGAAGAATCATAGTTAAAGGACCTGAATACAATCTGAATGTAACAGTCACATGGATCACTATGCCGATGGTTATAAATGGATCAAAACTTGGCCAAAAAAAAATTGACGGCCGATACATTGTTGCATTCTTAGCAAGCACTTAGCAATGCTTATACTTTGCTTAAGAGGAAAAATCAAATGTAACTTCTTTTTAAAGTAAAATTTGTAACCCTATATTTATTTACACAAGAGGTCCGAGGTATCAAATGACGAGCCAAGGCCTCCAGGTTAAAATAATTGGCAGTAAATTAACTATTAATGTGACAATCAAAATGAAACTGAAAGAGAGATGTCAACACCTTTGCAACTCTATAGTCCAGTGTCAGCCGAGAGTCTAATGAGTTAGTTATCATTAACATCAAAGGCACTGTGACACAAATGCTCTACCAAAACATATGTGACACCAACCAAACAAGTCATTCAAAAAGAATACAGGACAGTCAGTTCATCTCATGAACTTTTTGGGCAGAAGTAAAACATGTTACACAATAATGGAGTACATTATTTCTTACTAAAGCTCAGAATTGCGCTAGTAGAGTTAAAAGGTGATGGGTTCGATCCCAGAGAACACACATACTGATAAGATATGAGAACTGAATGAACTTTGTGGACAAAAGCGTCTGCCAAATGTATTAATGTAAATGTAAATCTCTGTGTGACAGCTGGATCACTGTACAGAGTGTACAAAGTACTTAATAATAACTCTACAATAATTCAACTCAATGTAAATAGTCTGTCTACATTAGAGAAACCAACAGGATAAACTATATTAACCTAACTGTCTAAATGGTAACATTTACACAATACGATACTGATGGGAAGTATAAGTAAAGCATTAGCGCGTGGAATTTGGAGACAAGCCGCTAGATGTTAATCAACAGAAAGAACAGATATGTGTAAGGTGTGTTGGTCAGTCTACAGTGCAGTTTAAATGTAAAGAATAGAATGGGTGTTCATTTGAGCTCAGCAGGTGATCCAGGAGGCAGATCTCGCTCAATCTCTGCTGTATAGTATAGGCCGCAGCTAGTTATCAAACACACACGGGATTTGTATAGAGACATGCGATGTACTAACCTCGCCTTGTAGAGTGTGCGATTACATTTCACGCTGCCATGATCTTCAGAGATGTTCTCGTATATACTCCTCTTAAACCCATTTCTCAAACTAAGGATTTCTTTTCCGGAGTATGTACACGGGCAGCGCTTGTGCTTCCTGTTTGGGCGTCATGTGTCAACCTTAACCAATCAGAAATATGTTTTGGATAACAGAGCCAATCAGAGAGCGAGTTCATAGAACCTTGGCGTGAGTGACATGGAATGTAGCCAATAACAATTAGAGTAATTGTGTCGCGCTTAACCAAAGAAGGGATCAAGTACATCATGAAGTGTCAACAAGCAGAAGAAAAAACATTGAAAACCTTTTTCTACCAGAGAAATTCAAGCCTGACATAACGTTATTTAAAAAAATATATAAAAATGTTAAAAAAAATACTAAAGGATGTATTTAAAACGAATATAACGAAATATATTTTATTTAAAAGATATTTTCTTAAAGCAGAATTTTTTAAAACAAGAATTATCCAGCTGTAGTGTACTACGTACACTAAGTGGGAATAACATGAAATTTGCTGATAAAAGGTTTGCCTTAAAGAGATAGTTTAGCCAAAAATGAAAATAATGTCCTTGTCTCACCCTCATGTCGGTCCAAACTCGTAAGACCTCCGTTCATCTTTGGAAACACAGTTTAAGATGTTTAATATTTAGTCCGAGAGCTTTCTGACCCTTCATTGAAAATCTATGTAAGGCAGGGGTTCTCAAAGTTTACATTCAAAGGTCCAAATCTGAATTCTCATCATTTTCATAGGTCCAGAAAAACTGGTTATTACAAAATTGATAAGCATGGTAATAACTTTATGTAAATCATTTGTTTATATAACAAATAATTTGGAAAATAACAACAAGTGTATTTTGCTTAAAAGAAAAATTAATTAAACATGAAACACAAGAAGTATACCAAGAGTAACCAGGTATAAAATAAAGAGCAACATGATTAGAGAAATGGTTTGTCTTCCATCAGATGCATAAACCATGGCAAAACAAGGTTGGTAGACGGAGACACTGGGGTGCATCTATAAATTGGCCGATGATGCTTGCTATGCTTTTCAATGAAATACGGTGAAATGGCGCTACATCCAAAAGCCAGAGGGCGTTCTAGTCCAGAAACTCATTATGCGCTGGAGACGAAGAACCACACACGCACCTCCAGGAAATGGCTTAAGGATATATTTATATTGTTTTTCTTCAAACCTTTTCAGGTATTTTTATGATTATAAAGAATATGTATAGATATTATGTTTGACGAGTGTTGCTTTTTCAAATGCATGGAAAGAGTTACTGATCAAAAGCCGTAGTACATGAAATAACTGCGTGCATATTATCTGGATGTGATGGCTACAGAGTCACACAGGAAAATTTTTTATAACTCAGATTTCGGACCAGGAATAAATCTAAATCTAAAAAGAAAAAAAAAACGAATTGTTAACAAGTTTAATATGCATTTTTAAAGTAGCAAATGCACACATTTAACTTCTTCCACCCTGAAGCTATTTTGGGGCCAGTTGTTCAAAGGTAAACTGATCGGATTTTGGTTATCGGATTGGATCAAATCTTGAAAATGGGTTGTTCAAAAGGGAAAGAAGGAATCTGAAATCAGATCAGATCACATAATCCAATCCTAGTTTAAATCTGGATCAAACCTTCAGTTTGTGTTGTTCAAAACTTGTCAGTAGGATTTGGATAACTTTGATCCAAAAAAACTGGATTATCCTGATCCCAACAGGGGGTATGATTTAAAGGTGGATTCCAGGAGGGAAATGTAGAAAAACTTTAAAATTGGTCAAATAACACATTTGTTTAATTTAGTGTATATACTTTTATTTATATTTTGAACTTGACTTGTGTAACCGTTGTAACAGTGATAAAGTAGATATAGTAGACATAGGCTACCAATTAAGCTATTCAGTAAAGTAAAAATAATGAAATGTGAAATAATCCCCCAAACAGATTTCAATCACAAACAAAATTTTTTATGTCATTCATCACCGTATATTAATTTCAAAGAAACAATCATCAGAGATGAGCCTGTCAAAAACAATGTCTAACAATGGCATCCCTTACTATACGTCCACTCAGTCCCTCATTCTGACAGAATGCCAGAGGTTGGTCTGGTTCTTCAAACGGCTCAGGTGCATCATAAACATCATCACAGGGAGGGACATTGCACCTGGTAGCGATGTTGTGCAGGCAGGGCCGGTTCTAGATATTTGGAGGCCCTAGGCAAAATTTATGTTGGAGGCCCCTCACACCCCTTTAATTTTCAGAATAATCTGAGAAAGTGTTTTTTTAAGAATTAATTTGACCACTACAGTTATTAAACATGTTTTTCCCATTACTTTTCTGTTTTATTGAGTTAACAAATTGATTAAATTAATGTTAAAATGCATCATGTTTTCATGATTTGAAAACTAAAATAAAGTGTAGAGGACTTCAAAGAAATACAGACAGTTTATTTTAGGTAACGCCAGTTTTGTTTGCTGTTTGACTTAAATACAAACTTTTTTTACTTGACTATTTTGATATTCAGCTCCCCAAGCGATGCTATTGTGCACATGCATTCAAAGTGTCTAAACAGAGTCAACAGCTCTCAAGTTTGATCTGTCCTGAAATGACGTTGATACACAGAACAAAGCTAAGTTAATTTTTATTTCAAAATACCTGCATCATACACTGAACGTTCTTTGCATGCCGCTTTTGCTAAGCGGGAATCAAAGGATGTGATAGTCGCTTTCAACGGGGGCAGTTGTAGCCTAGTGGTTAGAGTGTCGGGCTTGTAACCCGAGCGTTGCCGTTTCGAGGCTCACGACCGGCGGGTTGCGACTGTGGTGCCCTTGAGCAAGGCACCTTAACCCTAATTGCTCCCCGGGCGCTGCAGGGATAGCTGCCCACTGCTCCGGGTGTTTGTGTGTTCACGACTTGCAGTGCTGTGTGTTCACTATTCACTGGATGGGTTAAATGCAGAGGTCACATTCCAAGTATGGGTTACCATACATTGGCAAATACTCACTTCACTTTCACTTTCACTCAAAGTCAGTCAGCTCTAGAGATTTGAATGCTGTTCATTTAGGCTTCTTTAACCTCATGAGGCACTGCAAGAACCAACATGTGAATGATATCAAAGCGCTGCGAGAGCAAATCGAGAAATCATATAGAGGGGTCTGCTTATCAATCGTTCTTGCGTTACTTTGATGTCATCAGCCTGCGGTTCTTGCAGCGGCGGCTCCGCATAAAGTCGAACTCATCTCAAAACTTTACTTAATACTTTCAGTAACAATTGTCGGACTAGCGCACATGGATTTAGCAGTTATGGAGGCCCCCCTCCAAGCTTGAGGCCCCAGGCATTTGCCTACTCTGCCTATAGCTAGCGCCGGCCCTGTGTGCAGGACGTTACACGTTAAGGCATGCAAAGCGTCTCTTCAGAACTCCATTTAAAAGCTCAATTGCACATCTTGTTTTGCAATGAGTAGTGTTGATGAATACACAGATGTGGTTCTGGACATTATTGGAGGTAAAACTATAAAGCTCTGCATGGGATTCGAGGTGTTGTAGGGGATGGTGAGCCTACGATTTTAAAGGAAAGTGAGGAAACATTCATTCTGGATCTCAGCCCTACTGTATTATTGAAATACAACCTGGACCCTCACTGGTAGAGCCAGCAGTCACAGGAGCTCAGAAAAGACACTTGAAGCGTCCTTTGTGCGTCCACAATGTATTTGTTATTGGATATATATATTTTTTTGTGACTCAGATGAGGGTTCATAAAAGAAATTATAAATGGATGTTTATGTTATTTTTGTGTTTTGTATCAAAATTAAAAACTCTTACAGTGATCCCATATTGGTTCTTCTACCTGTTCTTCACATAGCTGGTAGCACATGTTGTGATATGTTGTCCCATTTAGAGCACAGGTAATCTGGATTTGGTAATCTTGAAAACTGTGTATTTGGATCAGGGTGATCCAGTCCAATGTTGCTTTGAAAAACCGGCATAAAAGTAAGACGGATTACCTGATCCTGAATAGGAAAAAATGTGATTTCCAAATCCGGATCATTTTGATCCAGATTAAACTTTTTGAACAACTGGCCCTTGGGGATTTTCGCCTGGATTTGGCCTACCCAATTTCAAAAGCTTCCCATACCCACATGCAGAGGTTTACATACAAAAGTTTGGTATCATTTTACAGGAAACCCTTTGAAATTTCATAAAACATTGTTAAAAGTGCTCTAATAAACACAAAAATAAATAGGCGCTTTTTGATGTTTTTTTTTTTAAGTTTTTAATTTGAAAGTCTATAACTCTGGCCCTGGGTATCTCAGCTCCCTGCAGACAGTTTTGTTTGATTCCAGCAATTGGCAGCTTACTGAGGAAAATTATTTTCAAATAAGAATTTTTTCTCTATCATAATCTATGAAAAAGTTATTTTACTCCAACTGAAGGGAGGAATAATACCCTTTTTGTATACAATTTCTGCCTAAAAACATTTGAAGTGTCCCCATAACCACATACAGTGGAATAAATGCAATTTCTTTATATAATTTTAAAGAAAACCCTTTGAAGTTACATAAAAAGCTGCTGTTTGTGACAAATATTGTTATTTATGTTGTTTTTCACATGATGAAACACCAAATTTTCTTTTTTTATGTTGTAAATACTGTCTTTGATAGTGTATAACTCTGGTTCTGGGTGCTCTAGCAGACTGCAGACAGTTCTGGCTGTTACCAGCAGCAGACAGTAAACACCCAAAAAAAGAATGAACTCTTTAGCATGTCGCATTCAAAAGATATTCTCATTTTACTAAAGGGTGTGAAAATAAATTTTTCATATAAATATTAATTTTTTGTTTTGCACATATAATAAATAGCAAGGGATTAATTATGCACACAACCAAAGAAAATGCTGTGAATGAACTCATTGTTTAGAGTAGGAACTAAGATAAAAGATTGTGTATCATTTGTGGCTATATGTGCTATCTGAGGCAGTCCACACTCAAGTTTCCCATATGTTTACAAAAGACCATTTTTTACCTTATTATTCATTCGATGATTGTTGGATATGTGTTGATAATAGAACAAAAATAACACTGTAGTCTTATTCCTGAGAATGAGAGCTTTCATTTGATATAAGACTTGCCCATGTTTGTCATATTTGACATTGTAGACAAAAATCCATGTGGAGAAGTGAATGAGTGGAGCAGTTCTGGAACATAAAATCCGGGGAGTTAACAACGCATATTTGACTGAACAACATTTAAATCATCATTCCAGTTTATTACTTCATCTGGAGTAAGATAAGCCCATGTTATCCTGATGGTTTTTCATATAATTCACAAGCTGAAGCTGCCGTCACTTCCACTTTAAGCATATTTGTTTGTGCTTCAGTGTTAAATCATTTTTATATCTAGAAAATGTTTCATTGCTCAAGCATGTAATTTTGAGTTTAATATTAAATATTTACAATTGTTGTCTTAAAAATAGAATAAATTTAAAGCAAGGCTTAGGCATTATAAGCACACTTTAGGCAGCACATTTACATACAAATGTACTAATTTACATGTTGTGTGCAAAATAAAATAGCATGACTGTTTCAAGTTTTCCAACTCTTAGTATCATTACACCATCATTAGGGGCCATTAACATAGGCTAAAATCACAATGTCCATGAGGCACTTTCTGTTATTTGCTGACTTCCTTCCATATGTTACCTCAGAGAATTAGTCTCATTTAATATTGGTACAGACAGTTTTTTACTGTTCCCACATTCCCACCAGCTTTCCTGTATTCATGTCCCAAGTCAGACGCACAAGAGGCATATAATTAACCGTTAAGTTTAGTTTATCACTTCAACATTGGGGTCTTCAACAAAGGAGTCTCTGAAGGATTATTCCATCTGTTTGATCTCAGACATGTTTATAAAACATTGAATTGCAACCAAAATGGAAAGAAACTAACATTCTGTTAAATCCATCCCCATATTTGAAAAATGTATTCAATTTAAATTACAGTGTTATTTAAGTAAAACAATACCAAAATGTAATGTATATAACAGGGGTCTTCAACTACTCTTCTTCGAGGGCCAGATTTTAATATTGTAAATATGATGTGGGCCAAACTTTTACCCTTATTTGAACCTTTTATATATTTTTTACTTTGACTTATTATATAATTATATTTGTCTTATTACATGGTCTAATTATTTTTTCATTTTTATGAAAATTGTAAACACTACACTAGTTTCAAATAGACAATTTTTGCACTTTAAAATTAATATCTAATCTATGAGGTATGTAGGTAGGTAGTAGCATAGAGAATTTTTGAAAAAATATGAAATAGGTGCAATTATTTTCATATTTCATCATTTGACCAATCATATCTCTACAGTAATGTTTAAAGGATCAGGAAACGAGTACAGGATATGACATGGTTAATTTGTACATCATTGTTATGTTCAGTCATTGTTCAATAAACACTTATGGCAGTTTTTTCAAGTTTGTTTTTATCCTTCCTTTAAATGGAAAACTATCGTATAGTGATTTTTATTTATGTATTTATTTTGATACAGTTACATCCCTACATTAATCTCTACATTAATGATAAATATATTTTTATATATTTAAAGTAGGACAAATATCTTTATGGAACATTAGCTTTACTTATTTTTTTTATTTTTGGCATTTAAAAAAATCTTTAATTTTTACCCATACAATGTATTGTTGGCTAATGCTACAAATTTACTAGTGTGACTTATTAATGGTTTTGTGTTCCAGGGTCACATATTGGTGAGCTTTATATTGTTTGTTGTTTGTGCTTTTATGTTATGTAACATTTATGATAAATATGTTGTGCTTTTAACCACAAAAAAAGTTACCATCCAAAAGTAGAATAAAACTTCTGCAGGACAACCATGCATATAGTATATACATTTATTTACAATAAAAGGAAGTAATTGCGAACATTCCTCTTCCTTTTTTTAAACAGGTCTTCCATATATGTAGGAGTAGTAAATACCATCCAGATGTTTGAAATAACGGCGAAGGCTCAAGTCTGTCCTGTCGACAAAGATCTTGCAGTCCGGACCCTTTTTGGTAAGACAAGCAGCTTTTTGTTGTTCTTTCTGAGCTTTCATCTTCAACTCTTTCTTTAGCAAACAGGGCAAAGGCGTTGACATCACTGGAGTGCAGCTGGCTGAAGGTTTCACTCCGACGTTCAGGTGTTGGCTTTGTGGATCATGTCTTTGGACCGTTTTCATTGCCGGAACCTCAAAACAGTCATTGTCCATTCATCGTTCGCACTTAAATGATGCTTCGTCACCCTGGGCATCTCATGTGCAATAAGTGGTGGAGGTAAGTGTTGCCACAGGAGTGCGTTGAGATGACTCATGTATCAGAATCGGTGTGGTGTTCTGGTTTGCACCACAAGGCTCAGGAACCTCTCGCTTGTGTTTCAAGCCTTTACTTACTGACCAAAAGTTCTGGTGACCTGTCGCATCTTCATTTGGACTTCTTGGGAATCCTCTTAGCACTCTGTTTTGCAGTACTCACAGTGTTGGCTTTTGTCTCAAGTTTAAAAAAGACCTCGGTGTCCAGCGATAGCCTCTGATGGAGTAAAGATCTGTAGGAGAAGTGGTATTCTTCACTACAGTCATCTGCCCTGGATGAAGCATTCACGCGCTTGACGTTTTTATGGGCCATATTCAAGTAAATATCAAAAATATGCTGATCAAATCCAAAAAACACGCTTTCTTCACACAACTCAATAGGCTTTATGCCCAGCTGCACTACTTCCTGAACTTCAGCCAGCTCCTTGTTTCCTGTCTTCCATTATTGGTCAAACTGATTAATCCAGGTGTGCCGGACCTCAGTAGTCACAAACAAACTGATAAATCCAGGTGTGCCTGACCTCAGTAGTCACAACAACAATAATCAGACACACCTGGATTAATCAATAATGGCAGACAGGAAACAAGGAGCTGGCTGAAGTTCAGGAAGTAGTGCAGCTGGGCATAAAGCCTATTCACAAGTTTTGACAACAAATTCAAACTAAGGTAACTGATGACATCATCAAGCTGTTGCCATGGAAAATGGTGCTTAATGTTAGCTTAATGGCTGTTTAAATGTACTCTTATTATGCCTAATGCTCTAAATATAGCTTTTTTATATTTGTATATTGTAAGTCTGTCTGGCATAACTTGAAATGTCATTGGTGTTCCTGTGGCTTCTTGTGGTGGAGCATTGCATTAGCAGTGCAAAGGTCATTCATAGGCTCAATACCCATTGAATACAGATATATGATACAAATGTATGAATGCACTGTAACTTGCTTTTAGATAAAAGGTCCTGCCAAATTTGTAAATGTATATGTAGTGATTGATAAACATCAGTGTTAATATTTTTGGATCATGGGGTAGAAATGAAACCACCAACTGTGGAACAGACATAATTTAACACAATACATATTAAAATGCTTTTTTACTTTATTTAAGTAAAGTAAGCTTCATTCCTGTCCTATAAGTGTTTTTATGCATCTCAATTGCTAAATCTTTGTGTTAGCAGCCCAAAGGTCAAGGATTTGATCATATAGGGACCCAAACTCACACGCACACATCTTGTGCTGTAAGTCACTTAAATGCCACATGTCTACAGTTCTATTGGTATTGGGGCATGTGGTGGGAATGAGTCACCCACCCACCTACTGTGCCCACCTAGCCGAGCCAAAATTTTTATATTTGACACAATGCATAATAAAATGCTCAAAATCTGAAATCTGAGGGTGCAAAAAACCCCCACAAAGATATCGCCTTTAAATTATATTAACAACACATGCAATGGTATTATAAATTTCGTGGTATAGCGGTTTAAAAAATGGTATCATGTTATTTATGAATATTTTAATGGATTTGCAATGTAAGCATCACAACAAGATATGTGAATACATGAATGTAAAATACATAAAAACAATACTTTATATTTCATCATTGTCCATACAGTACTTAAAATGCAACTTTCTCAAAACATGTAACAGGTTCCTACTCCATCTCTCTACCCAGCTAAGGGTTGCCAATCACTGCTTTAGAGTCAAAATAAGGAACAAGGAAAGTTTCCTAATTACATTTTAGAGTTTTAGGAAGTAACAGATCTGTCAGTTCAATTCTGTAAAAAAGAAAGAAAGACAGTAATGACAGCATTTTAAAACTATCAACCAGTTAATTTAAAGGAAGCAGTGCACATTAAAGAGAATAAACCTAAAATGGGCTAAACTTACTACTTAGTTCTTTTGCAATATTAAACATCACATATTTAATAAATTAGTGAACAAAATGTCTTAAAAAAATCTAATATAATATAAGAGATTGGCGTATGCTGCTAAATCATGCTATTAAGCTGTCAATGCCAGATAGCAATGTTGTCAGTGTTCGGTGTGGTAAAGAAATCTATAAATTATAAATCAAAAATAATTTACTGTTTATCAAACACATTCTTTATGTCATGTTTGTGCCTAAATGAAAAAGACTCAACTAGAGCCAAGAATCTCATAATCATCAACAGTGTTAAAGCTTTTGTACACAAACAAGAATTTGCCAGCTTCAGTAAGCAGATTATCATTCATTTACAGCAGATTTATTCCAATTAACATTTTCCAAAGCAGCTATCATAACAAAGCAAACAGATTTACCAGCACATTTTCAAGAGTTTTGTGCACAAAAAGCACATACTAAATCAAAATATGAGTCTGCGGAGAGGGTCAGGTGACCTGATGACATCATCTATAGGCAAAAGTCAGAGTTCAGAAGCTCATGTGGAGATCACGATCCTGCACGCTGGTAAGAAAAGACTTCCCAAAAACAAAGGAGTGAAGGCCTGCCCGCAGCTTCTCCGCCATCGCCATGATGATGTTCAAGTCTCCCTCCACCATCAGGTCCAAATCAGTTTTTAGATTGCGTAGAGATTTAAAGGGTTTCTTCCCCTTCTGCCTGTAATAAATAATAACACTGTGATCAGCAGATAGTCAGCTTAGTACAACACAATGGGCCTAGATAAGCACAAACCTAATCATATATGAGATGTTACTGTTAATCCTGACACCTTGTGTTCAGATGTATTGCTTCTTAAAAATCCTCATACTAGCTGGAGTTTAACCCCTTCAGACATTTTCAGGTGTTTTATCAGTGTGCCTTATTTTGATTGGTTGATCAGCATTTTTATTGGTTTGAACCACAAAACATGTGACGTCCATTCCAGTGGACGCAGGGTCTGAAGGGGTTAATATCTCCATTTTAATATTCAACAATTTTATTTTCTCGGTTCTAAACCATCTTAGATCACTTCTCAGATCATAAAATATCACATTTTTACAATTTACATTAGATGGAATGCTTACTAAGTAGTGTCATACAGTAATACTGTATATCTGTATGATGTTTATATGGTATGTACAGAACAGACTGGGTTCATATATAAAGTATTGCATGTTCATGGAATTGTACTGTAAGTAAAGTGTGTGGGTGTCTAGTAAATATATGTATTGCAGTAGATAACAAGCTCAAAATTGCTGCACATACGTCTCATCTTCAATGTATCTGAGAAGTGTCAGGGCCTTCCTGTGTAGCAGAAGAAGGAAGTGGGACAAGTACACACTCCTCAGAGACAGACCTGGTTTCAATAGAAACACCTAGGCAAAGATACACAAGCACACACACACGTCTTTTATCAAGGCCACGGCAAGGAAGGTTATTATAAAGCTCCTGAGAATTTTCAAAGGGAGTAGTGCAACCTTACCTCATCTATGAAGGACTTCACAAGAGTGTCTTTATGCATCACGTCCTGAAACACATTCCTAAAAAAATCCCAAAGAGACATTCATCTCACCTCTTTACCAATGATCACAATCAACGTTTTAAGTCTAAAATAAATTACATTGAAATGCCTACATGACATATGATATATTTTTGTACATTGAGTCAGTGATATGCCCAAATGAAATGTGAAACGTTCCCGTTTCACCTCTCTCACAGTCTGTGAACTTTTTAATGGAAAAATTCTCAGGCAAACTGTCACTGACATCCTTTGAAAATCAATGATGCAGCTCTATGTTGGGCACAGCACTGAACCATGACATACCAGAGAGCGAAGAAGAGTTTTCACAATTTCAAGGTCAAACATCTACACACACAAGAAAATCTTAAAGCAAATGTATTGATTCAAAGTACTTTAACAGTTCCTAAGCAAGGTATTATCTATATCACAAATCTGATGGGTTGATTACACCATAATGTGGTAAAGTTTTTATGAAAGAATCCCTACGCTGTACAATTCACTGTTGTCCCAAGCAACCAAATTTCTACATATTGCACCTGTGCTAGTTTCATGTTTCTCATATCACCCTGTGGTCTCATTCTTCTCACATAACAATGCAATTTCCTGTTTATCCCCATGTTGTCTTTTTTATAGAAATAAGTTACTAAGGCCATAAAATGAAGTAATAAAGTAATTTACCATAGTTAAGCAAGTTTGAGGCACTGTGCATTGTGTCACTTAAACCCTAGTAAAATAATCACAAAAAGTTATTACTTTAATAAACACCTCAAGTATACAAGACCCCTCAGCTGGTGTATTGGGGCTAATTTTGCATTAATCACCGGCTAATTATTCATTATGTCTTGCATGCTGTCTGCTAGGGGTCTTCTCAGGTCCACAGAAATGTATCCGACCCAAAATGACCTAATTCACATTTTACCCAAACCCAGCAAGCATACATATTTTTTTGAAAAGAAAGACCCGAGACAAACCCAACAAAATTAGACTCGAGCCCGACCTGACCAAGTGATACTTTTTTTGAACCGACTGGATCCGGATGTACTATAAACGGCACCGATATGTGTGCAGTCTGCAGCCCCAAATGCACCATTCAGTCAGAAAGAAACCCTGGTGGCCTCACAACCAATTTGGCCCGCTGCTCCATTTGTTATCTGACAACGACACCAAGGTAACCACTTACAGCAGTGGTCTCCAACATGGTGCCCGCACGGAGTCTGTGAGTCGCTGCCAAAGCACAGTCTATTAATAGCCTCAATTTTAATATTTATTTATTAATTTTTTATAAATTTATGTATGTTAACATTTATAAAATGATGATGATGAACATTAAATAAACTCAACAAAGAAGTTTTGAATAGACTATATTAAAAAGTAGCCCTCCCGATTATTTTATCCATGGTGGTAGCACTTGCTCACAAAAAGGTTGGAGACCCCTGGCTTACTGTGTGTATTCAAAATTGATCTGGTCTGGCACAACGAAAAAAATTTACCTACCGCCAGCCACACGATGTTGCAAGCTCTCTTTGCAAACAAAGGGGAGGTTGGAAAAGGACCCGATGCACACACGTGAGATAGTTTGAGTGCTCTCGGGTCCGTTTGGCAAAACATTCATTTTATATTAACCGATGCCGCTAATATTATACCCAACCTGTGTCCGAAACAAACATTAAAAACGTTTAGACCCAAACACGCTCTGTCTTGGGTCGGACCTCAAGTTTTCAGATCTAAGTGGACCCGTGAAGACCTCTACTGCCTACAGCAACTCTCTATCTAAGACAAAAGACCATTACAGTTTGATATCCTGACAATAATAAACTACTCATTTGTCTTAAAGGGATAGTTCACCCAAAAATGAAAAATCTGTCATCATTTAGTCATCCTCATGTTGTTCTTAACCTGTATGATTTTCTTTTTTCGGATGAACACAAAAGAAGATATTTGGAGAAATTATGGTAAACACACAGCAGATAGTGACCATTTACTTCCATAGTAGGAATAAAAAAATATGATGGAATTTAATGGGTACTGTCAACTGTGTGCTAACAAACATTTGTTTAAATATTTTCTTCATCATTTATCACAATACTTCCAAATTATTTTTTCCTACTATGGAAGTCAATGGACACTATATGCTGTGTGTTTACCATAATTTCTCAGAAAATCTCCTTTTGTGTTCATCAGAAAAAAGAAATTCATACCGGTTTAGAACAACATGAGGATGAGTAAATAATGACTTTCTTTTTTTGTGTGAACTATCCCTTTAACTAAAAAGGGTTTGGGGGAGATTTAGGGGTCAAAGGTCATACAGGTCTGGGGTGTAGGTGTCCTGGGCGTTGATGAGGTTGTCTGGACTGATGTCATTCTCACTGGCAGCCCTCCAGAGGGCACTGAGCTCAGCACGCATGTAGCGCCGTTGATGGTACATGTGCTCGTGGCAGGGGGGCATCTGCTTCACCGTGTTAATGTCCACATCAATGTGGGTGGTTGGATAGGGAGAGTACAGCACCTGCCGGTAGGGCAACACAAAACTCCCTGTGGAGTCCTGGGAAAGAGAACACATTTCTAAAGTGGAGGTAGGAATATCAAAACGTGCACAAGATTGACCAATCAAACCAGTGGGAAACTCCCTATATAACACTATTTGCCAAGTTTTGGAAGAGCCATGCCAACATCAAAGATGCCGAAAGCAAATTTCCAGTAACTGAGTTTTTTCAATAGATGATTTTGTGAATGGTCTAATTTTCGGTGCCTTATTTCTTCAACTATGTTGTGTCCAACCGAGCTCATTGTTCACTAATGTGAAGCTAATGACTCACCCTATGAGACAGTGAAAATTAATTACGACTGTGTGTACAAGCAATGCAGGTGTATTCACTTATGTTTATCCGCTGGCAGAACAAAATAAGAGCTCTGTCAGGTCATACACTACATGAGGTATCATAAAACAGATGCCTAACTCTATGCAGGAGCTTATCATGCAAAACTAGAAAATTAGAGACCTTATGGACCATAAAGAGTTTTATTACTATGTGCAAAATTCTGTACAAATGGAAAGTAGTTTAAATCTAATATGTTTTAGATACCTTGAGGAGACCCTGAACAAACAGGCCAGTGTCATATTTGAACAAACCGTCCGAGTGACACAATCGAGAGCACTTTCTCTCCGCAGGGGTGAGGAACAGACACAGCGTGAGCACAATCTAGCAAAGGAAACATCATAATTTAGTGTACGTGTGGGACTTAGGTGTGGATGTTAAGAATGCAGGTGTTTACAGTACCTTATTGACTTTCTCAGGATTGCTACCAACCACCACAGAACAGCCACAGGTCTGAAGATGAGAGCTGATAGCCCTAAAGAGGAAAATATCACAACATCACCGTATTAAACCATATAATAGACAGATGATATGAATATAATTCAGATCATTGGCTTCTCAGGTATGCTTTATGTCTCACTTGTGCAAAAAGTCTTCATGACAGCTGTCTCCAATATCATCGTCATTGAGCACAGTGCCCTTTATCTGTAACAAGAAAAACTTGCCTTTATGTGGGTCAGTGAAAAATAGACAGTGTGAGAGAGATACTATACTTTTTACATTTTCTAGACAAAAAAAATAAAATTTGGGGAAGGATTGTTATCTATAGCAGTGGTTCCCAAACTTTTTCAGCGTGTGGCCCCCTTTGTGTATGGTGCATTCCTTTGCGGTTCTGAAACTCAACATTTAAAAAAAAAAAACATTAAATTATACAAAAAAGTAGTGCTTTTGGTTAGTAGCCTTATTTTTTTTAGGTTTCATTACACAGAATTCATGATAAATTAATGTATTTCATAAAGTGTCATTAAACTGGGGCCCCCCTGGCACCATCTCCGCGGCCCCCAGTTTGAAAACCACTGATCTATAGGATAGTAAGATAATACCTTAAATAAATTTTTGAATTGCATATGAGAAATTAACCACTACTTTCCTTACTAAATATATCAGTAATATTTTATTCTATTTGTATATTATTTATTAAATTTAAAGATAAATTATATGTGAAACAAACGCTAATAAAATCCAAAAATAATTAAACTGTGGCACAGTGGTTACCGCATTTAATCTGTTAAAATGCCCACATGATGCATCAATCATGCAGGTGGTTTTGGGTCGAACTCTTGTTTATCCCATTCCTCCTTTATCTATCCTGTATAATTTCCTAATCTATATTTTAATCTGTGATAGTGAATAAAAATGACCAACCAACAAGTCAACCAAAAACTAGACCGATATATTGCAGTGGCCGACATATCAGCCAGTATTTTGAATTGTTTTTATTCGACATTGACTAATCTTTTAAATCAGCCAATAAAACCTTTAGTTTCTTAACTGTTCACTTTTTAAAGTGGCGTTCTGATGTGCAGTTAAGTCCTATTGAAACAGAACCGTGATGTGTCAAATCCACAGCATGTCTTGTACATTTATTTCAAAGACTTAAAGGTGCCAAATGATATCTACTAGTGATGCGCAGGTCGTCTCGTAACCCACCGGTCGGGGCGGGTAAAGAAATTGTAACTTTAATGCGGGGCGTGTCATTAAAAACAAAATAAAAAAACATGTATGTTGCGTCTAATTCCCTGTAGCATATATATTAAATATTTGGGATTGTATTAGTGATCGACCTATGTATATCGGCTGGCCAATACATCGGGCCGATTTTAGCAGGTTTTAGGTGTATCAGCATCGGCCGATACGCGGCTTGTGTTCGCCGATAATTTTTCCCTGCCATTAATTACAGACAGGCGTCCACAGGCAGCTCTGTGTTGCTTGAGACTGCCTGCAGCCCGTGCATTGCCCCTCCCCCCACTAACAGATCTGAGCGCTCCAAGCGGGTGTGCCTCATAAGCCTTGAAAAATGAAGCCTCTGGCTCTTTGATCGCCCCCCGGTGGCTGGCTGCAGTACAAGTCATAAACCCCGCCCTCTCCATTGAAACTAATGGGACTCTGCTCTAAATAAAAAAATTATTTACACTTTCAATAAAAGTTTCCGAAAGATGGTTTTGGTCCTTTCAAGTAGTTGTTATCACGCTGATATATATTCAAGTGTTCATTATTGTGCTAAGTTTAATTTTAGCTAGTAATTTAATGCTATAGAAACGGGGCGTGTCATTATGATTGGCGTGGATGAATTGGTCGCGCCAGCGTTTGGGCGGAAGTTTGATACCGCGGCTCCGCCTCTGGCTCCACGGACGATTCCTTCTGCGCATGCCTTGGCTCCAAACTGACGTTTTTACGTAACATGGCGGCGACCGTGGTCGGACATTTTTGGCTTCAATTCATTACAATGGTGGGAGGAGACATTGCGTCGTCCATCTTTTTTTTACAGTCTATGGCTCCAAGCCTGCTCTGGTAAGTTTTAAACTTCAAAGCATATTTT
Organism: Paramisgurnus dabryanus; assembly: GCF_030506205.2. NCBI lineage: Eukaryota > Metazoa > Chordata > Actinopteri > Cypriniformes > Cobitidae > Paramisgurnus > Paramisgurnus dabryanus. The sequence continues at coordinate 21,968,549 of NC_133356.1, read as the reverse complement.
AACTGTTTGACTGACATATTGCCATATACTTTGAAAGTGTAAACACTCTATATGTGTGTGCAACCATAGCTAAGAAAGTTTGGTGGTCCAAATGGAAAACGCGAATGCCTATAGAACTGCTTACCATCGTATTTAGGGAGCTTCAAATAGCTTTTAGGCTAACCGTAAGCATACGGCAGCTGTTACGAACACTGGTGATAGGATTAAATAATGCTGACATTGTTAGAACTTCAGCCTAAATGCTAGCATATAGCATTAAGCATATAGCATTAACTAGCATATAGCGCTAGCTCAACAGTCACAACTTTGTTTTTAGCATTGTAACAACATTGTACTTAATTTAAAGGGGACAGAGAATGAAAAACCATTTTTACCTTGTCTTTGTTAAATATTGGTAGTCTACCCGCATTCACGAACATACAAAAAGTGCTAGACATGCTAAACATCTCACATAGAAATTCCTCTTTTAGAAATGTCAGCCAGAAAACGGCCCAATCTGAAAAACTGATGCTTATGACATCACAGGCATCTAACTGCCCCTCCACTTTAAAATAATTGGCTACATTTTTTGAGTGGCAGCAAAGTCAGCCAATCAGTAATGAGATTGCAAGTTAAGCCAGTAGGGGGAGCCAAATAGGTGCAAAACCACTTGTTTAAAATCCCCCACCCTAATAGAGCTATCTGAGAGAGGTTTTTAGGAAGCTTCTGAGGCATTACAGACCCAAACAAAAATTTCACAGAACAAGAATAAATACCACGTTCAATCATTCTATGTCACCTATAATGTGTAAATTCATATGGGGCGTACATCTTGACTGTAATGTCACAGTGGATGTTATGTTAAGATTGGTCTGTTTTCCAGCAGCCTTTTGCATGTGCATGGGTTTTATAAGAAAGAGGAAACAATAGTGTTTGAGGCTCACGTTATGTCATTACCATGTACAGGACTCTTTTTATTCATCAATGCCTAGGTAAATACAGTTTTACATTTAAGGGTACCTTTAAAAAAGTATATTTATAAATCTTATGCATAATAAATGTTTATTCAGTTTCACAAGTTTTCTCTTTGTCTCTCATTTACTGTTACATTACATTTGTGTTATATCAGCCTTATATCGCCCAATGGGATATCGGTCGACCACTACCAAAACCCAAAATACTTACATCCACCTCCTCAGGTACGCTGTGTTTCTTCATAGACGTGAGAAGTTCCATTATAGGAACAATCTCAGATGACAACACAGAGATAATGCTGTGACCCTATAAGCAAAACAAACCACAGGAAGACTTTACAACAACGAAAAAGCACAGTACAGTTGTATTATGATGAAAAGATTCACAACAAAGAGCAAAACCTTCTGCATGCAGATGCGTCCCTTGCGGATGATGTGTTTGAGTCTTTCCACACACACGCTGTGTAGAGGCAGGTAGAAGCTCAGCTCTGACTGCGGCAAAATGATTGACAGAGCGCAAGTGTTCTTATCCCCTTTGAGTTCCCCATCAAAGATCAGCGACACAATGATGACTCCCTTTTCTGCCAGAACGAAGAACTTGACATCCACCGCACCACTCTCAGCGCTCCGCAAAATCTCGCCATTAAGCGTGTGATTGGCCAGAAATGTCACCTCTCCGTCACTAAGCAGCGACAACCCCTGACCTCTGGGGGCCCAGATGTGCCGCACACGGGGTCCCAGGATGTTGTCCCAGTAGGCAAACGTCGCAGCCAGCATGGGACACCAGTCATCAACCAGCACTTCAGTCTTAGCCACAGCTGGAGATTGTGGAGGGCAGCCTGCAGACATTGTGCCCACAAACAACTGTACAGTCACAGTAACTTACTGTCAGTTACACAATGCAGATCTTAGTGGTGGCGAGCAGATTGCGACATCCCTCTTGGTCTTGCACTGGACACGTGCAATAAGTTTGTGAAAAATAGGAACAAAAAGGAGAAGTGGGACATGTAAGCCAACATACACAGACTAAAGTTGATTTTCAATATATTATTTCGTCAAAAGGTAATCGGTTCAATCTAATACTGAATATTTCGGACAATTATAGAGGCCAATGGATAAAATACAGTTGATAACTATGTTTAAAGGATTTACAACGTTCAAATGACTCGGCTACACAGCTGTTCATAGACACATATTATTTATGTAGCTGTCATACGGTAAAGCTGCATACAACTGCGCTAATGTCAATCATTAGGCATCGATTTACTTCTACTAAAAATGCCTAAAAACGTACTGAACGTGCCGCTATTGCCAATGTGTGACATATTGTTAGTATTACCTGTTTTACCTCAAAACAACACAACGACGGTCCCTTTTCCTGGCTATCTTCTGTGCTGTCACGACACGCATGCGCAGAAGCGCGCTGCTGACGCTCAGGGCTGAACAACGCACTCTGGCGGAGGAAACACGGGGATGCGTTTCAAATACGTTATGCTTTGTGCTTTTATTTAACCATCACTTTTGAATTTTAACAATATTAAGGAAAGATGTGTTTGACTTCATGTGGCGCTGCGCAGACATCAAAGTACCCCGAGAGTGATTCGAAACCAATGCATTCGAATCGCTCTCGCGGTACTTTGATGTGCTACTGATCAATCTGGGCAAAACACACATACCTGTAAGGATATCTCTATTAGAGGTAATAATGCTATTTGATTTTATTATGTAAATATTTGTGATTATTTACCATATTTTTTTATTAGAACTGAGTATGCTATTAACGTTATAAAGTTATACGTTTTGAAATTTTAAACTTCCAAAAATCACTATACAGGCTTTGTCATCTATCAGCTGCAGATTGATACATCATCCTTCAGTCTCTTACACACCCTCCAGCTTTACAGAACTTCCATTGATCTCAGTTTTGTGGTTAAATACGTCACTTGACCCCAGCCACCTCGAACTACTGTTGATGGACGATATATATTGTGCACTCATTTTTCCATTACAATGCCACAAACCTTGTTGACTTATTGTAATGGCAGAGAGACTGCGAGAAGGAGAGAAAGGCATCTCAAGTTGTCATGGCAACAATAGTGTGAAGCTGCGTAGAGACACTTTTAGGTAGCGCCTAGCAACCGTATCTGTGCATCCAAAGGCCAGGTTACAAGACAGCATAGGAATGAAATCAATTGTGCTGGCATTGGTACGGGTGTTGCCTTCTGCTTCATTTCCTTGACTACCTTATGTGTTAGAAAAACATCAACAGATTTTTTTTTAGTTTTAGGGCGATGACAGTCGAATCATGAGTGTGATCGGATGGATCCATGTGTGTGCCCCTATACATAAACCTCATGGTTTCCTCACTGATGTGTTGATTAGCAGTTGTAATTTCTGCTTCCTACCGTCATTACGTCTACATGAGTGATTTTTTCCCACCCATCCTATGATGTGGAAGAGTGGAGATGCCTGTCTGCGGCATCCCCAACTCCACACAGAAAAGTGTAATGGATTATTTTACCTAGATTATTTTTAATGGCATGGGTCTGATGGCCTGGTTATGTTAATAATATGGATATATAACCAACGTGACCATCATGTTAACGTGCCCAATCTGAAATGGAGCATGATTTCACTGCCAAAAATTAAGTCTGGAACATTGGAACAGAAGGACAAACCTGGCAAACAGCTTCACATAGATGTTCCTCAGGGGACGGTTTGTTTAGTGTGTTGGTGAAACTGAAGCCACTTGAGATATAAAAGAAGCTCAAAGATTTATGACTAGCGTTCAGCTGGTGACATGTTGTTGCCCTCATCAAAGCCCTTTTGTTTCTTCTTTTGCTTATTTGGCAGGCAGATATAGGCACCGCTGACAAGCGCTCTCTCTGAAGATTCCCTCTCTTCTAAGGATATGTGGAGAGGTGAGCTACACCTGGCTAATCAATAGCCAACATCCATTTTCCATTGACATTAATTCACAGGGTAAAGACTTTAAGGTGTTTGGGGCGAAATGTTTTCCTCTGAGTCAGATATATGAGGACTCTCTAGAAATATTGATTACTTGTCATTTAGCAGATGCTTTTTATCTGAAGTGATTTACTGTAGACTAACTGCTGGAACAACCTCCCTGGAGCAAAATGTTATATCTGGGAACACGCCGAGGAAGGAGAACTATGAATGATCTATACAATCTGCAGTCAATTTCTACTGTACAGTTCTTAGCTTTTGTGCATCTGTCTATAGAATTATTATTTATATAATTTTATCATGATTCAAATTAACTCATTAGACTGAATAATTATAGGATAAGGTAACAAAAAAACGAAGTTATACCATATTGGTCAAAACACATGGTTCAAAATCAAATACCCACCTTTCCGCTGAAATGAATATTAAAATGTTAAAGCAGTATTACATCATGGGGCCGGTTGCATAAACATGGCCATAATCTTAACTGCGTCTAAGAACTAGTCTGACTTAATTAAGTCAGTGAAGAAAGACTGTTGCATAAAATACTCTTTGCTTTATAAAGACAGTTCAAAGCTTGGTGCACATTATGCAGGGTTCCCACGGGTCCTTGAAATCCTTGAAAGTTTGTAAATCTGGGGGAAAAATTCAAGGCCCTGGGAAGTTTTTAAAAATATACATACATAGATACAGGTCATAAAAGTGCTAGAATCTATTTTATGCAAGAAGTTTTCTGGAAAAAAATCCATATTATTCCCTGTGTCGTGTAGGATAATATCATAAAAATCATAGATTTTTTTAAGCACACGTGCTAAACTGTTCGCTTTAAATGCTTATCTTCTGTATACGAATATTGATTCATACCAAAATGCGTTTTGCATAGTTGTGTTTGACATATGAAAACGTCTCGGGTTACGTATGTAACTGTTGTTCCCTGAGAGGGAACGAGGCGCTGTGTTTCCCTTGCCATACTTCCTGCGTCCCTGTAACGCCATCTTTGGCAATATTTCAGATAGCGATATACTTCCTGGCTCCCGCGTCACCCTGTCTTTGTTGTTAAGCTTCACCATTGGTTGAATTTGATATACACATTCAGACACACTTACCCCTGGAGGCATCCCCAAAGTGTCACCGCAGTGCCCTCGAAAGGGAACTGTAACAATGTATCTTTAAAGGTAACACAATGTAACCCTGCTCTCACTGTCCCCACATTTAGTCCTTAAATTTGAGGGTATTGGACCTGGAAAGTCCTTGAAAGGTCCTTGAATTTGAAGTTAACTGTGTGGGAACCCTGATTATGTGATTTTAGCTATGATTTATCTGAGACAAATTTTGAAAATCCTAAAAGATTCCTGAAATCCTACACTGTAAAATATTCCTTGTTGCACTTAAATTTTTAAGTTTCATCAACTTGAATTTACAATTAATTTCAACTTTCTTGACTAGTAAGGAGTTGCTATAAATAAAATAAATTTAAAAAGTTGAAATTAATTGTAATTTCAAGTTGATTAAACTTGCCACAATGTAGTGAGGAATTGCTATACATTATAAAAAATAAAGTTGAATTAGCTTAAGTTATTTTAACTTTATTTTTTATATCATTTATCATTTTATCACCACTTTTCAATGGTCAAGAAAGTTGAAATTAATTGTAATTTCCAATTTATCAAACTTAAAGATTTAGGTATGCTAATATTTGCACTCTTTGTTCGCTAGTTTGACATGTTCACAGACAGCTGATTAATGATTGTTGTGATCAATTTTTTCCTCTGACAACAACATTCTGTCAGTGTCGGAAATTTTAAGGCACAATCTTGCAGTGTGACTTTTCCTATGACAATACAAACGCTGCATGAGTCTTCCTGCGTGTGTCTGTCTTTACCGTTGTGCGGTCTGACATAATGACAACTGAACTCCCACAGTGAGACAGCATGTATAGGTGGTATAATACTCATACAGTCTATTTTAAATCACACAGTGTGCACCCAGTTTAAAAATCACTTTGTGGAAAAAGTAAAAGACTAAACAACTTAAATAAAATTGACAGTAATCGCTCAAAACTATTTTTCTTTGCTAAAAATATAGAAATACAAGCAGCCAATTCTATTTAATTAAATTAACAAATGTAGTCATAACAATGCAAGTATTTGGACTACGAAAACTGAGTGTTAATCAGTCTTAAAAAGATTGTTGCCTATTTATAAAAATATTGCTATAGCTCAATTAAAAGTCAGGCACTTTTGAAACTATAGCAGCTGACAGTTTATTAGTTTCTATGGCAACATAGATCATAATGAAAAGTTAGCCAGGGGGTGATCAGTCTAACATTTTTGTAAATTAGATTTTATGCAACAGACTTAAAAAATAAAAACCAGAAACATTTAGGCAACTACTTGTAATAAAACAGATTTATGCAACCGGTCCCTGCTGGGCCATTATTACTTTAGAGGAGCTAAAAAATAATATTATCACCCATTTTTATTGCAGCTATATAACCGCTGTGAAAACAACTGTATGTCTGTTTGGAGAAAAATCACATTTAGGCATCCATGTTACCAACAAAACACAAATCACTTGATCACATTTGTATTTGACAATGATGTTAGAGAATTTGAAAATCAGAAGAATTGATATAAATTATTTCAATAAATAAACAAGTTTACCTTGTCATTATTACTGGTGTTATTCACTGTCCACCAATAGGCCTGTTGGTAAGTGTGTTTTGACCCATATATGAAAACTGTGGACCATATGGCAAATGTCAGGTATTATAAGTCACAGAATAGCTGTTTATGAAATGTTCATTCATTGAAAATATCCTCCTCTGGTAACAAAACCCAGTTAGACGGTTGCATCAGAAATAGGTTATGACAGAAATCACATCTTTTATATCTGTCCTGTGTAGGGATTTTTTCAATTAATTGGTTTACTCAGTGCACAACAATTACTGCTAATGACTAATTGATCCAGCACCGGACTGATTTGTTTAAGCGTTTAACAGGACACTTGGAGGGGAAGATTATCAATGAAGTTAATTAAATACACAAAACCTCATGTGCCTTCAGAATAAACAGAAAATGCACATTGTGTGGACCACCTTTGTGTCCTTTTTAAGCTTAAACCCTTTTGTACGAATAGCAGGAAGGAGTGTAAGAAAAAACAGAACATTCATTTTTGATTGAACCTTTTATCAGCTGGCACTCAAACTATTATCTCTGTCTACACAATGATCCACAATATTTTCTAGCAAAAGGCACTCAAATATGTCTGAAAAAATAAAAGTCAAGTGTCCTGCGTAATGTTTAGAGTTATATAATATTCTTTCTGGGATTAGTGATTAAGTTTAGACCTCTTAATATGTTTGTTTGTCTTTCTTTTCTTCTCTGCAGTCAGGACTTGAATCTAGACTAAGCATCAGTTCTTGCTGTAATGTTTCTGTGAAGAGAGCTCATTGACATAGAAAAGTGCCCCCTACTCCTATCTTCACCACAGCTCGTGCCGACAGACAATTGCAGGATAAGGCACTGAACACAGAACATCATGTACTCATAAGATGATGATGACGCACACTGACACACTCATACTACTTTTGTTTAAATTCGTGAGTCAGAATGGACATGATTACTTCAGGTATATTTAGATGCTGCTGATTGTGTAACACAAACTTACCTCATAAGGACCAACATCGCTTCAAGGTACTTTAAGTTGCTGGCAGTAGACTGGTTCAGACATTTCTTAAGGGACATTCTCCTGATGAAAACTCTGTCCTTGCACTTTTGTTTCAAGTAATCACTCCGAAGCACTTTAAAAAGAGGAAGACTTTAAAATAATAATCTGTTTGAGTAGGCGTAATTTGATTCCAGTATTGCGGTTATATCAAATACATTTTCTGGCTATCCATCTTTCCTGCTTAAAATTAAGTTAAAGTGGAAGTGTGATGTTTTTATGATAAAGCTGAAGTGTGTCACTTTTTTCACGATGAAGTATAGCCTACTTTCTGGTATGCCACATAAGACTATAGCTATAAGTAAGGCGATTGTAAGGTAGTTTTCTTTTAGATACAGGGTATGGGTTTGGGAAAATTCTGTGTTTAAAAGACGCCTATAGGCGTCCAGACATTTGGGCTGTCAGTGAAAATTTAAAGGTCCCATTCGTCCTAATCCCATTTTTCAAACTTTAATTAGTGTGTAATGTTGCTATAATAGCATAAATAATACCTGCAAAATGATAAAGCTTCAAGTTTACAGCCAGGCGTTATAATTTTTTTTAACAGAATTCGCCTTTCAAAGCCTACAGAGACCGGCCGGTTTGCACTACAGCCCTCTACTTTCTGGTTGAATGATGTCAATAAAACCGTTTGACTAAACTCCGCCCACATGAATACGTCAGTCGCCAGCTTTGGCTCAAACGGCTCTGGCTAAGGTAAGTTGCTGTCGAATCACAACACACTAAACAAACTACACAGAACTCGTTACGTATTTCTGAAGGAGGGACTTCATAGCACAAGGAAGACATCAGCCTGTTTTTAGGACAGTAAAAACAGCCCTATAAGTAAATTGTGTTTTTAATACATGAAACATGAACACATGTTATATTGTGCACTGTAAACACAATCCAAGCTTTAAAAACAGGAAACGGGACCTTTAAAGGTGCAGTGTGTAAATGTTTGCGCCATCTAGCCGTGATATTGTGAATTGCAACCAATGGCTTAGTCCACCGTTCACTGAAACACATAGTGAAGCTACGGTAGCCGCCACAGGACGAACATGTTGTTTTCTAAGACAAAATACAGTAGTGACAAAACACTCTCTGTACAGCAGTTTGTCTGTAAATAGGGCTACTGTAGAAACATGGCGGCACACAATGGCGACTTCCATGTAAGGGGGCCCACAGCGTATGTAGATAAAAATGTCTCATTCTAAGATAATAAACACATAACTGTTCATTATGTAATGTCTTTATGCACCACTGATAATATAGTTATGTATATAAAATTGCATTTCTGTCATTAAATCCTTCTTAAAGTTACACACTGCACCTTTAATAGATGTCTAACCATAGCCCAAAAATAAATAAAATAAAATACAAAAATAAATGAAACTAAACACCTTGTAATCACTTTTGACTTTGTGTACATCTTGCAAGTTATTTTGGGAAAAACATCATGTTAGCAAATTCAAGCTTGATCTGGTTTACTAACAGCAGGATTATATCGGGTCTATATTTAACCTAGATGATAAAATGACAGCTATTGCTTGCGGATTTGGCTTTAAAATATTAGGGACATATCTATTGGGTAGGCTTTTGTCCAACTGGGAACACTTGAGACGAACAAGAATAAGATTTGAGATGACAGTAACACTTCTCAAGCTGTATGATTTATATTTATTTTCTTTGGAAAATATAAACAGATATTTAGTATGTAAAAACATTGGAGCAGCATTTGACAGAACATAAGAAATAAAAGAACATCTTCACACAGTTCCACAGACTTCCACTGAGTCACAAATACAGCCCCGAGAACCACCACCATGTCAAACATCTTCTTGCATTTTAACATCTTTACAACAAAACGGCAGAATCTCCCCGGTTCCACCAGAGGTTCTGCCATCCAGAGGACATCCCAGGAGAACAGCAATTCTGAGCAAAACCAAACACTTCACAACACAGCACTGCCGGGGCTTTATCCAGTAGATACTTTGCTTATTGGGGAAGACAACTTGAGTTTTTGCAGCGTTTTGAAAGGTAATCATAACGTATCTGTAAATAGAGATATATGTATGTGTATATATATATAGATATATAAATATACCATTCTTTCCCACAAATATGAAATATGTACAACAACTGAAACGTACACACGTCTGCACTGTCCAAATAATGCTTTCCACTGACAAAGCATCGCAGAAGACGCGCATAATACGGTTTGGTTTCTTTATCTTTCTTTTGTTTCCGTTGGGATACAACGTGTAAACTTTCATGATTATACATCCGTTTGCTTCGTTTGCAGCACAGGTACCCGAAGACTCACAAGTTTAACAAACACACACACTTGACCATGCAATCCTGTGAAGTCTTCGGTCATGTAAACGGTTTAGATCATCTTCATGTTGACTCGTCTGGGCCCGCTTGTTTCTGTGAGTTCCGAGTTCGCTCCTTTCCTCTTTCGTGGGACGTACTGGATGTCCACGCTCCCCCTGTGCTTCCCTTTGCCTCGGCTCCACGCAAACAACAACAGGAAACAGAACAACACGACGCCCAGGAAGCTGAGGCAGCCCATTGCCGTGGAGACCAGGATGGTGGTGAAGTCCAACACCACCCTGATGGTGAACTCTTCGGTGCCATTAGTCAGTGAGTTGTTGTAGTCGGGGTCAAAAATGTAGCTGTGGTTGGCGTAAAGAGCTCTGTCTCTGATTCCCGAGGTTTTCACAGCGAGCGTTACGGACAGGGTAGCGTTTCCGGCCGGGTTGGACGCCACGCACACGTACATGCCGCTATCCTGCGGCTCTGCCATGCGGAATTCGAGTGAGCCGTTGGTGTGGACGACGACTCTGCCTGTACTCTTCGTGGTAATGTGTCGCCTAAGCGGTGTCAGCCATGAGACAGAGGGAGGTGGTGCCCCCTCCGCACTGCAGTACAGCCAAGCTCTCTGTCCTTCTTCCGCCTGTGCCGGATATGTTGCCATGGAGACGACCCTGGGTTTGGTGCAGATTACATAACGAGATATTAGATTTTCCGCCAGGTCCCTTAGGAGTTTCCCAGCTAAGGGGGCAGGCGCACTACATTCAGGTTGAACATCCCCGTACGGCAGAAGCGGATTCCTCTCCAGCAGCCAACGCAGGCGACAGTCGCACACTAACGGATTCTGACCAACCAGGAGACTCTGCAGCGACTCGGAAGCAGGAAAAACACCTCTTTCGAGTGTGGACAGGCGGTTGTACGAGAGGTCCAGAAGGCGCAGCGAGGAGGCTCCTTGAAAGGCCTGTGGCTCCACGCTGAGCAGATTAGACTGTCGCACTCGTACAACCTCCAGCCTGTCCATTCCCCGCAGCCATCCTGCTGGCAGTACCCGTATACGGCTGTAAGACAGATTAAGATGTGTCAGGTACGACAGGTGCGTCACGACCGGCACGTTTGACAGGTTGGTGTGTGTAACAGACAGCGTGCTGAGGTTCAGCCCCTGCAGGGCTGAGGTGGGAAACCCCTCCAACAGAGGCCAGCGGTCCACCTCTAGGTGTTTGAGTCGTTGAAGTCCCTTGAAGGCGTGCGCCTGAAGCTCGGCGATGCCCAGGTCCCGCAAACGCAAGACAGTCAGGCCGTGCAGGTGCGCGAGAGCATGCGTGGGCACCGTGCTCAAGTTGCAACGCTGCAGTGTTAGGGATCGCAGAGATGCCAGGCCGCTGAATGCCCGCGGGGCTATAAACACCAATTCATTATCACTTAGCTCTAACACACGCAGCCTCCTCTGCTCCTCGAACCCGTAGTCCAGCAGTATAACAAGGCGGTTCTGACTTACATCCAGCAGGGTGAGCTCACTGAGGCCAGCCAGCGCGCCACGAGGCAGCAACGTCAGCTGGTTACTGCGCAGTCGGAGCACCCGAAGACGCGGTTGGGCACGGAAACTATTGGGCTCCACGGAGGACAACAGGTTGTTGCTAAGATCCAGCTCCTCCAGCAGAAGCAGTGAAGAGAAGTTCTGCGGCGTCACGATCCGTAGACGGTTTTTACTCAAGTCTAACGCCCTTGTCTCTATAGGGATGCCCTCAGGCACCTGCGCCAGCCGTCTTCGATGGCATGAAACGGAGCGGGTGGGCACCGCACACTCACAGCGGGCAGGACAGGCATGGGCGGGGCACTGAAACAGCAGGAGTGACAGGAGGGAGAATCCCACAGCACAAATGAACGAAGAGAACAGCATGGCCACCTGCAAAGACAGAGATAGAGAGAGGGGGAAAAGAGAGAACAAGGGCAGACAAAGAACAAGACATGTGATATGAAAATTTATATCATTGCATGATTAGTATGCCTAGTCGAAATCATTTTTAGTTGAATGAAATAAAAAAAATCAAATGTGCTAAACAGAACTGAGAATATTTATATTGTTAATTGTAAACACAATTAAATAATTTTTTTTTTTTAATGGACAGGGTTATAGGACTTTAGTTCTGCATGCACATATTCTATTTGGGCATCATAATTATACACTTGTAAACATTACAGATGGGCATTTTGGTAAGTTTGTATACTCAACATACAAATTAATAATTTATATATGCAGTAGGAGAAAAAAATCTCTCTCTAACTGCTTCAAAGGAAAAATGCATGATGCAGAAACTCATAGTACCGCATGCTACTGCTAAAAATGTAGCTAATCATCAAATAAAATAAAATGAGGCTCTTTATTGGCATGTTTGCATAATTTACAGGTTTGAGTATAGTGCAAGAAATAAAATCACACAATTATTGTGTCTGAATAATTGAGTACTTATTCCCATCTCCAGTAAACATCCACATGTATAATCTATGAGATTATAATGCACATACATGAACACAAGCCCATTTCTTTCATACTAATTCCCTAATAAAAATCCTCTTCCTGATTCTTGATGATAGGAACCCTGTGTTACATCGATTGTCTCTCTCGCTTATACGCACACACATACAAAGCCTGCTTTCAGAGAGACATCTCCAAACATGCCATAACCATGGAAACCCCATGCTCCCTTGGCACAACTCCTGCTTTGCCAATCAAAATCAATAATGGAAGAAAGCAAACGGCAGGCAGACAGGCATTCCACAGGTCTGTGAAACACGGGTGTGTAATTTAGACACCTTAGACTGATTTTAACCCTAAATTGTGTGTGTGTTTAGTGTAAAAATAAATAAATAGGGAGTGTATCTAAACTAATGTGCATTCTAGAGACACGTAATATTAAAATATTACATGATTATTTATTAAAAATAAATGAAATTAGATATTTCTTATTGTATAGTGACAGCTCATGGATGCTCTATTATTAATCCATCAATTAGCATCCTCTACTTTAAAACAGGCTGATGTACAACCCTTATTATGGACAACATGATTAACCATCCCTAAAAAGGTTCACCAACGGGGGACATTTTTATGTGTATCTATCTTGCATGAGATTGCATCGTTTAAACCCGCATCTAAATTACAGTCATTTGGTCTCGGCATTAAAAATGTATGCTTCCATCGTAAAAGCCCAACATGTTGAGATTTTCCCTAGAAAACAGTACAGCCTTTTGCTTTAGATAATTAAACCTTAAAGCATCCCTAACTATCTGACCATTTCAGAAGCTTTTATTCTACATGGTTCTCAATCTTGGTCTAATTGGAAAAGTTTTAATGCTCCCACAAACATAATGCAAACCGTTGAATACCATAAAATGATGTGTTTCACGTTATGAAGAAGAGATGAGTGTTGTTGTTGCTTTGAAAATATCACTATATCCGAGCATAGTTTGGGAAAAGTTATGTGCCCTAATTTCTAAAAAAAAAAATAGTTAATTAGAAAATCATAATGCATTCTGCCATCTCCTTTGCTCTGAAGGGCTATAAAAGAAAGACCCACTGGTCATAATCATAGGCTAAATAAATGGGCCACACAGTCTTCAGTGAACTGGTGAGACTCACACAAACCAATATAGCTACAGACTGACCTGTATACATTGAATCAACCTTGTGCCTATTTTCCTTTAATAATTCCTGTGAATGTGTGGCTTTTTGTATATCAATATATTTTATAGGATCTGTTTTTGTGTACTCACTACTATTTATCAATTAATTTAAATTCATATTTGCACTATACTATAAATTATAATTTATATCCAAATGTGCTATTTTTATATACATATATTTTTTGATATTTCTGTTTTTCATCGCTTCACATTCTATTTCTGTATCATTTGTATTCATATTATTCTGCCAATATGTTCTTCTAGTATTTCTGAGAACATAGCTTCTGTAACTATTGTACATGTAAAGGATAATGTACTGTATAGGCAGCTGGTTGTTATTGTAAAAATTATGCCATGACAGTGGACACGACGTGAAGCGAAGGTTCTTGTTTCACCCTGAAGAAGCTTATTTCCCGATAATAATCGTCTGCCTATACATTATCCTGATTATTACGTAGCTGTAAAAAAACTTTGCTACCTTACATTTTTTGTAAAATCAACTCAGAGTTACAAGTCATGTCAACTTATCTTGACAAGAGATGAGTTGCTATAACTTATGAAATGAAGTTGACGTTTTTCAGCTATAGACGGTTTCATCGGACGCTTGTGCGCTGACTCGATACACGCCTGGATCCAAACTTTACTTACGGTTTCGGTTTTTTAATGGTCTGACTAGTTGCTAAACTTATCTCTTGAACAAATGCCTGGTTGAAAATAACTAATGTTTTGGTTTCCTATGTAATTTATTTGTTGTTGTTTTTGCTTGTTATATAAATAAACTACGTTTAAAGAACTTTGTTGTTATTTATTCCTGGCAGAGTTTACCGGAAGTTACGTGCGAACCACGACAGCCGCTTGTTTATGTTGTTACTGCTGAAACCGTCTAGATTTTATGTGTAGTTTTAACAACTCATCTCTAGTCAAGATAAATAATAGTTAGTTGAAATGACTTGTAAATCTGGGTGATTCAACAGAAAATGTAAGGCAGTAAATAATTTTTTATAGTGTAAGAAACATTAAATATTGATTTGAATAAGCTCATTTTTAACGAATGCAGACCTTCCACGTGAAAAACCTTTTTATTTTCGGTTTTAAGATAAGACAAGATGTTTACATGCCACACTGTAAAAAAAACTTTGCTGTCTTAAATTTTTTGTTAAATCAACTCAGATTTACGAGTCATGTCAACAGAAATTTTGTCACAACTTATAAAATATAGTTGAGAAAAGTCAACTTAAATTTATAAGTCATAACAACTCACCTGTAGTTATAACAACTCATCTCTAGTCAAGATAAATAATAGTTAGTTGAAATGACTTGTAAATCTGAGTTGATTCAACAAAAAATTTTAAGGCAGCAAAGATTTTTTTACAGTATGTTATTAAAAGACATTTATATACAATTTTGTGTTGAACTGTAGCTGTCAAAATGATTTGCAGCATCCAGGTTACCGTGTGTTATAAGTTTTTAACGATTGTTATCTGGGAATAACAAACTTGCAAATGTTGTGACTGGCCAATAAGAATCAAGCATCCCAACGAGCCTTGTAATCTATGAGCAATAAAAGTAACTCCTTCTAATTTCAATTAATTAAATCAGCAAGAAAAAGATAAAGGTGCACGCTCTTTAAAAATCAATTTCAGATTCTACTCGTCCAAAAAACTCTGTGTGAGTAGCACAGTCAGCCTCTTTCAAAAGCTCAGAGTGATTAGTAAAATCAATTTTCTCCTTTCCTTTAAAAATCAATATCAGTACATGCCACAACCCTCGCTGTTGCATTTTCACTGCTGTTAACTGAGAATGTCCTTGCGTGCACAAAAGAAGCATTTCTCAGCCATGGCACAATTCAAGTTTCATTCACGACTCCATCAGGTTCGTGGCGACACAAAGCGCGAAACGTCTGCCTGCCAGCATGAGTGTCAGAATGAAGACAGAGGACGCATCTGGGTAAAACATCGGGGGGCAACACTAAGCCTGTGGTTCATTATAGGGAGCAGCTTACTGACAGGAGAAGTTTATTAAGTTTTAATGAGTTAATAATTCAATTCATCCCAGCCGATCCAATGACAGTATCAGCAGCAGGGAAGAGCATGGGTGTTGATGTAATTCTTGCTAAAGGTGCCTGGATTAGAGAGGCATTTCTAAAGTTAATCAATTAATCATTACAAAGTCCTCTTTTCAAGGACTGAGATAAGCTATTATGTCAGAGGATACGTTGTCACGCAGCAGGTAACATTTTTTGGCTTGGATAAATGCGCGCTTTCGGTTCGTTTATTAAATATGTGTTATCTCAGTTATCTCTCTACCAGACATGGCAGCACAGGTTTAATAGTTTATCCAAAATAAAAACGATGTCATTATTTACTTACTTTTATGTCAGTCGAAAGCAACATTACAGTACTTTCTTGTGTGGAGCTCAGTAATTCGCAAATCGTGCAAAGTGCTCTTCTCTGTGCAACTGTCTTTATTCCCTTATTGTATTCTGTTAAATATCTCCACCTGTGTTTCAAAGAGGAAAGAAACTCATGGGTTTTGAAACAACTTAAGATATTAAATTTCGTCTTTAATACTCAACAAATGTACATAATTTACATCGCAGCCTAACGCTCCTACGAGCATGTGGCTAATGAAAAGCTTGTGTAGTTTTCTAGTGTATAAAAATAAAGATCAGGCCATTTCCTCATGCGCTGCAGGTGAGCTTTGGAAAGATTTGCCCGCATCACCCCCATTGATCTACATCAGTGTCTCGCCTCCACAGACGGGTATTGTGAAGCCTGCGGTTTTTCTTACTTTGAGGACATTCTGCAGATTAACTTGGGTCTAATTTTAGTTTATCTAATTTTAGTCTCATCCATTTTTCATTGAGTGAAACCACCACACCCACCGAGAGAGACGTGTCCCATCTCCCACCGGGTTGATGTGGTGTCGGAGCTACCTGACACCAAGGGGGAATGCAAAAGTTGGTGTGTTGGTGAGTCTGAATGGGAACCAGCCTGTAGCGTACACACATATATATCAGTATAAATCCGAGGAATGCTTGTGAATGTACAGTAGAGCGTGTGTTTGCTGACCTTCATCCCGCGGGGTCTCTGGATCTCATGTTTTATTCAGCTCTACAGCGCGAGCTTGATCTACATTGGGTGATCATTTCTTACAGAGGTATCTAAATGTAGGTGCCACGGGCTGTGTGTGTTCCCTGTATGTCGCTTTCAGTCAACGCGCCGTAGTATCTCTATGATACTCTGATCCAGCCCAGTGGAGCGCTATTGACTCCTGCTATTGATCTCTGTGTTATTACACATTCACTTCTCAGCGCGTCTCTCATGCATTGCACAAGACTGAAACCCTGTGTAGCTCGGCACCCATGGCAACGAGCCGTCAGTCAAGCTCTTATCTCTGAATGTTTCATTTCCCTAGAGCTCAGGTGAAAATCTACTGAATACTTTAATAATACTCAAATGATTTTCCAGGAGTCTGCGGGTTCACAAATTTGAACGCCGAATTAAACACTACGGTTTTTCTGTACAAAACTTGGGTCTGATCTTTCTGTGTTATTTTCCTGAGGCAATTAATGTTGTGCTTTTACGGCCCACACATAGACTGTAAAAAAGATGGACGTAGTGGCCGTGATGTCACCCATAGGTTTCTGAAGATCGTTTTTGAAGCTTAAAGCGTAACTAAACCCTAAACCAACTTTTTTTAGTAAATGATCTGTAAGAATGATGCTTTATTAGTGCTGTTCATTGATTTTAGTAAGTTTTTTGACATTTGGATGTAAAGTGTTTTTAATACTACAATATATGTTGTAAAAACGTCTGAGTGCTGCCCTCTTCAGGTTGAGCGGTGGCTACTGCAGTTGAATTTTCCTATTGGATGGTGGGTCCAAAAAATGACTCGTGACGTAAGCAGGTTCAAGATCACCACGCCCTTGTTACAATCTCACCACACACTTAGTTCGTCCCCTCTATCTCCTTGAGATCTGCCCACTTTTCTTGCATTTTTCAAATATTGCCAGTGGGTGGAGTCAGGCTCTGACCAGGGGTTTAGTTACACTTTAAAGTACGCGGTACATGTCGTTGCCATCGTGGCCGAGCGTCACCGCACATCACTCGCGGATATCCAAAAATGGGTAAAGAGGTGGGACGTTGGTGCAGCTGAGGTGGCTGGTTGCTAAACCACGCCCACCTAGCTCGACTCTAGTGACAGCGGTGGCAGTTCAACCGTCACTCAAGTGGCCACGCCCTTAATTATGCAGAACTTTAAAGTTTAATATAATTGAAACGGATGAGTTACACAAAAATTCACCACCCTCACAGTTGTCATGAAGGGCAAAATTAGCTATACAGACCAAACACACTTTTTGTACCAGGCTGTAAACATATTATTTTCTGCTGTAAAGTTAGCCATTTTAACATGAGGGTCTATGGGGATTGACTCCCTTTTGGAGCCAGCCTCTAGTGGCCAGTCGATGAATAGCAGTTTATAACACTTCAGTATTGGCTTCATCAGAGAGATCGGAAGGTTGCCCCTCGGGCCCACATGAAGCAGGTGCACGTCTGTAAACATTTTCAAAATGAAAAGGTCAATGGAAAGGGTACCCTTCCAAGAAGTAGACCTTTGCTCCTCAAGAGTCCATATTAGTATCTCAGAGGTACATATCGGTACCAAATGTACACATATCTGTACCTAAGTGGTGCATATTTGGAAATTTTTAAAGGGTACTGCGCCAATGGGACTTTTAAAAAAAAGATTTTATCCATTAAATGATGAAGCAAAGCATTAAACCAGGCACGTCCTGATGCTTAGTTTTACCAAGTGTACTTTTTCTATACTTTAATAAGTGTGATGTGTATATCGCAGCGGGGGAGCAATACTGTACAGTCCTGGTAAAGTAAGACAAATCACATAGTGTGCTGCGGATCCTCCAGGCAGGATCTGTGGTGCGCAAATTACGTTCAGCACTAAGTGTTTTGGGCGTGTTTGTGCCATTGCCTGATTTGCATAAATCACGTGCTGAAAGATCGCAGACAGAATGTGCAAATAATCCATGCTTTATGTGTGATTTATTTTTAGATGCCTGTTTTGGGGTTTTGGTGAATATTTCTTGCACATTTCATTCAGCGGTTCTCAATGGAATACATTAGTATGTTGATGTTTGCATGTTTGTGTGTGTGTGTGTGTCTGGTAGGGCGTGTAAAGGCTGATGCAATGTGTTTATGTTTACTGAACATCAGTAGGGTGCCTGGGCTCAGCTGCTAATGCTTTAAGTCTGGGTATGTTTGTCAAGCCTGTCAGCACCCGCTATTCAAATAACAAGAGTTAAAACGAGGATTAACCTATGAGAATCACTAAATACAACCATGCAAATATTTACGCACACAATGGATAAACACACGCGTAGCTGACAGATAAATATATATATATATATATATATATGGGTATTTATGGTGTAAGGAGAAATGTATACTTTTAGATGGTGCCTGTGATTTACCATTGCTGTTCACTATAGTAGAAAAGTCCAATGGTGTGACAGTTTTACACCATGTAGTCTTGTGTAGGCCATTTCATAATTAACATAAGGTCATAAAACTGCATGCATAATATTAATATGAATAATGCATTTTAAAATAGTTACATTAATTAAAACATGCCACAATGGAGGGCGTTACGTTAGCTGCCCATATACAGTTGCATACAGTACACACATTTACATTTAGGTATGTACCAGGCGCTTTTATTCAAAGCAACTTACGAAAGTGAAGAAAAACAATAGAACGATCTGTCTAAGGAAAGCAGGAGTTCATTCGCACACATAATACCCACATAAAGCTATTTTAGATACACATATTGCATATCTATAATAGTAATAATGCAATTTCTAAATCTCGGGAGTTTTGAGAACATTTCTTGGATGTATGACATTAAAATTGTGTAAGAAACAATGATACAATGTGCATCGTATCATTGCAAGAAACTCAAAATGCAAAGGGCACATAGATATGATGTAAGGGCACAGAAAATAATTGAAGACACAATAGAAAATATATTGAAAGATACAAGTTCATAAGATGGAAAAATTAGAAGAATATAAGCAGTAAATCAAAAAGAAGAACATGTTACAATGGATAACAGCAAAACAATGAGACAAAGAAATCAGGCACTGATTCATCTTTCCACCTGCGCGCCTGGATAATACCATTAATCTGTGTGCAGTCACGTTTATTTGGCCAACAGGTTTTTTCCACCCATTGGTATTTGTCTGTTTGTATGTATATGACTGTGCTGTATACTGTGTAGCTAAGGCATCATTTATGTCTTGTGCCGATTTTTCCTATTCATGCCGAATGTGTGTACACCAACACGCTCACAAAGACAGAAAGGGCTGTGGGAGACGGAGAGAAAGACAGAGGTTTGATCAGCCGACTGCCTTCAGACTTTGCTTCTGCAATGCTAATTAACCCTGCAGACAAAATTCAACACCGCACTCACACAACAAACGCACACCCACACACAGGACCTTCTTGGTAACTGTGCCTAAAAGTTTAAAAGATGTTATGTATTCTTTTCACGTATAATTTCTTTAACAAATGTTCTTCTGTAGGGTAAAGGCAATACTCAATAATTATGCTTGATGAGCCATTTCCATTCACAACAAAGATATTTCTCTTAAAGTCCCCCTGTAGTCTATCATGTTATCCCGTAAAACTCATATTTGAGTATCAACTTACATCAATTCAGAAATAATAATGTCCTTGTGTCTTAAAATAGATTAAATGTAATTTTCATATTCATAGATCCACATATACTAAATGTAGTATACGTGGATCTATGCATATGCAAATTAGTTTCCGCCTCCACTCCATCAAACCAGCTCGCCTCATGAATATGAATATACAAATTAGTCCCCGCCTCCACTCCATCAAACCAGCTTGCCAGAAAGATATGAATATATGAATTAGTCCCCGCCTCCATTAAATTGCACCAGGTCAGAACATAGATAAATATGTATGTAGATGCCACATTTGGCAGTTTCAGCCATGTAGCTTATGGTTTCACAAATCATACGTGAGGTCCACGTTTGCAGCACGTATTATTTTTGTGTGATCTTAACTTTCACACTGCATGTTTAAGTAGCGTGAGAGTCTATGCGGCATCCATACATATCTATGACTCAAAGTAATGATCCACCTGTTCAGTTGTGATTGGCTGCATGTTTGTGACGTAGGAAACCGAGGCAATTTCAAACCGTGGTTTTAAGTCTGTCTTTGGAAAACTACAATTCTGTAGAGAAAATACTCAGTAATGGTGTTGAATAATGAATTTTCACATGGTTTGTCTTGAAGTATATTAAAAATACCACATAGACATTTAACCAACAATTATGGTCCCTAATTTAACAATTTAAGCACATGGCCTAAAGCGCCAAGCGCACAATCTAAAAGGGTTGTTCCTATTCTTGTAATGAGCAATGGGTGTGTTTTGGGTGTAGCGTGCAATAAACCAATGAGAGTCTCAGCTCCCATTTCCTTTAAAAGCCAGTTGCGCTCGCGCCATGCTGATTCCCTTTTAGATGGCGAAATTTAAAAACTAAAAAACTATCGATAAAGAATTTACAAAAGTGTGGCGAGCCGAAACATTTCAGCACCCGGACAGCGCCGTGAGTGTACTGAAAAGCATTACTTAAAAAAGGTTCGCATCTCACCATATCCACAGGTACAAAGTCCTCATATACAATAAATACGTGGGGTAGCATTTAAAAAAATCTAAATAAATGCAATATTTGCATTTGTTTAAAGCAAAGCCTTCAATTACTTACCAGACTACAGGTGAAGGCTTCTAACGTCTTGTGTAATCGGTCCTCATTTATGTCCAAGAGACTCAATAATCATCTTTTACATGTTAATCCTTTAATTCTTCATATTTAAAAACATTTGTGTGCTGCTGCGCATCCATGTGTGTGATAAGCAAACGCGCCTTGTTGTCAGATGTATATTACTAACACGCTCATTAAATAACAAGAAACAATATTGACTTTAGACTTTAGACCAGGTTTCTGTTGGTCAATGGCATAGTCTATTTTAGTTGCCACAAAATAGCAACGCGCCAACAGTGCGCCTGAACACACCTCGTTTTCAGACCAAAATGCCCATGGGCATAAAAAAGGGGGCAAATGTATTTGCTATTTAAATAGCGTGGCGATGAACTTGAAAATGACAACTGCGCCGGGCTGAAAAAACACTTGCATTGCGCCGGGTGTGTGATAGGGCCCAAAAACTTGATTTTCACCATAGGGGGACTCTAAGAAAACGTTTGTCCATGTTAAACTTATCACCACAATGTGGTTGCTTCCTGGCCTGAAATGTTATTGTTAAATGTAATTTTACAAGGTGGCAATTTTGTATTAATTCATTTGATGACAAAACAACAACGATTATTAAAAAATGGAAGAACAAGCACTTTTATCCCTAAACCCTCATGGAGTGAAAGCAGATTGTACTAAAACATATGAATGAGATCATACAAATGTATCAATTGCACCTCATAAAATTGTTACAAATTACCATGAGATTGTGTAAACCGCATTGTTAAGACAAAGAATAGCATTGGGAAAATTCTGATGTTACATGGCAAGGTTTGTTGTACAGCAAGCTTGGGTTTGATCAAATCTCACAGCAATCACATAATAAAATTGTAACAATAATTATAATAGTGATGCTTGCTTTATTGGATCACATGGGGTGATTTTGAATAAGTATCCATAAAACCTTATAATCTTTCTGAGGATTTTTGTCCTCACATTCATCAGGATATTGTTCTTATCTTGGTGAGCATTAGTCCATTTGGCTAGTCCAGGGAATTAGATCAAGATGATGTCAGCTGTTTTAAGAGGAAAGCACTCTTTACAGCAGTCTGTTTTTGATTCCATAGAGTGTATTTCAATTATGGGTCCAAACTAGCTTTGGCAGGAAATCTTGGCATTAGTTTGAATAATTATACTGCGACAACCTATAAAACAAACATGAATAAAATACATGCGTTGATCAGCACTGATGTTCTCCTTTAAAGTGAATTAAACCCCTTAATAACTTATAGTAAATATAGTAAATGCACCTAAACACATAATTGCATCGACCAATTCATTTTTCAAAGTACTCTTAGGGTACTTAAAATGTAGGCGCAGACCATCCAATTTAATCCAAAGTAATTAAACTCAGACCATAAGTGAAATTACATTGGCAGTGGCCACAGCTACAGTATGAAGTTCCTGAACAGCTTCTTCAGCCAAACGTTCACAGACTCTCACATACAGACACGATTGGCACGGCCAAGCGTCTATTTACATGCATATTTATTTGTTGCTCCAAATATGCTAATTCATGCACATAATGCAGATTAGTGAGATAGTTATCGGGCTTCATCTCTTTAAGCACTGTTTGTCCCCAAACATGCTAACAAGTGAGCAGGAGAAATAAATATATGACCTCATTCTCCTGTGCTGCGTTGCGTGAAGCAATGGCAGTCAGGGAGACAAATGTATTAACAATTACAGTGTGCTAGCGTCCCTGTGCTTAGTGGGCGTGAAGTGCATGCAGATGTAAAGTTGAACCACGGTGGCCCTGCTTACACTCAGCACCCAAAAACTCATTCATTCACAAACGGGATGTAATCTGCAGCTACTGAATATGAATAACATTCCTCCCGTTTAGAAATACTGAAAAGTAAAATGAAATTGATAGCAAGTTATTCAAAAATGACTTATGGCATTAACGGAGGGAATAAATTTAGCCAAAAAAAGTCTGATTGTCTCTCTCAAGGATGTTCAGGAAGCTGTCAGAGGCCACCAGGGCTGGCGGAGTTGAAACAGAGCAATCTACACTTTGATTCAATACAGGAACTTTTCTTCTGCGTGTCATACATCTGACAGTATAATGAATCTGGTTGTGAATATTTGTTGACTTATCAAGTATGCATGAGATATTTTGGGAAGCTTGTGAAAGCTCTCATAAAACTTTTGTCATATAGCAACATACAGTGATAATATATATCTGTGAGATAAATAGTTGACAATAGTCAGTCACTGGGTCTTGTACAAAACAACTATACTTAATAGTAATAATAATAATAATAATACTTAAAATTAGAGCAACCTAAGATCAACCTTTCAATGTTAAAATGACAGTTTAGCAAAGGTTTGTCAATGTTTTAATCTCCTCATTGTATTAACTCATGTAAGTTTCTTGTGCAGATAATTAAACTCTATTATTTAGCAGAATGCCCACGTTGCTCTCCACCATGCACATAATGAATTGGGCCAGAAATTTATGGTAGCTCAGTCGAAAATTAAACTTTTGTCATTAATTACTCACAATCATGTTGTTTAAATCTTATTTAATTTCTTTCTTTTCTGCATGAAGCACAAATAGAAACCAAAGAAAAGTTAAGGACTCCTAGCCTCGCCCACTCTTCACTTTTATTGCAAATGCTTTATTTTTGTCAATGCAATAAAAGTGAATGGTGACCGTGGCTGTGAGTCCTTAACATTCTGCCTTTATATCCCACAAAAAATTTATATGGGTTAGCAACAACATAAATTACATTACTAAATAGAAATTAGTAAGTAGATTAAATTTAGGAAGTGATTTTAAAAAAATTTATTTTCTTTAAAGGGGACATATCATGAAAATCAGACTTTTTCCATGTTTAAGTGCTATCATTTGGTCCCCAGTTCTTCTATCAACCTAGAAAATGTGAAAAAGATCAACCCAGTAACAACTTCAGACTGCACGATTTTAGCCCTGATTTTGACCCGTCGGCAGATTTTGAGAAATCGGCGATGACCTACAGCCAATGAGAGAGCAACATTAAGGGCAGCTGGAAGTTCGGGGAGGAGGCTCTCCAACCATTTCCTCCTTCATAATCTTTATTTCTTTTTCTTCTTTCTGCTGCAAATGAGCGCACGTGCAATTTGTATGGTAAGCTTCTTGCAGGCTACCATTTTTAACAATAAACCCAGTCTCGCGTGAGAACTCCGGTCTTGCACGCGTAACCTCGTGTTGTTTCGTTTGCGTCACTTCTTGCGTGTGTTTGGTTGTGAGACGCGTGACAAAGTTGTCGGCGATTCTTCCTATGGTAAAGTCATGCAGTGTGAAAAGATCTGTGACCCAACTAGTTTGAAAATCATGCAGTCTGAACTTGGTATTAGTTTTGGTAAACCATTCTCTGCAAGCATGTGAAAAATAGGTCATTGAAATTTGGCTCCCCTTGTGATGTCAGAAGGGGATCATACCACCCCTTAATCTGCACTCTCCAACCACGGCACTGCCATTTAGTGCAGAGATCAGCTCATTTGCATTTTAAAGGACACACCAAAAAACAGCAAATTTTGCTCACACCTAAGCTGGCAATTTTAACATGTTATAATAAGTTATCTATATGATATTTTAAGCTAAACCTTCACATATATACTCTGGGGACACCAAAGATTTATTTGACATCATAAAAAAGTCTTGTAAAAATATACCTTTTAACAGTTTCTTTATTCCTGTTTCCCTACATCAGCTCCAGATAGCTATCATAGACTGTAGTACTCCATGTAACCCCAATATGAATAAGTGGTAGAGATGATGAATGGAATTTCCTTATTAATTATTAACTTTTGTGCACCACACATTTAAAAATTGAGAGACCACTTCAGAATTAGTTTTAGTTTTTCTAAACTAATGATTTATAAGTATGTGTTCAAATAAAATAATCATTTTTGTTCCTTTCTGTCAACTGCCGAATTTTTGCCAAATTCCTATTGCAGAAAACCAAAACCGGACAAACTAACAAAAAATTGCAATGTATTCAGATCTTGAATACTGCTAGGGAAACAAGTTTATACTAATTTTGAAACAACACAATGCTAATGTTTTACACAGGAACAATTCCAAAATTAATATTGATGGAATAACCCTGATTTTTAATCACATCTTTTCAATCTACATTGCTGTTGGGTGACTTTATTGTCACTCCTGAGGTTTGCATTTGTTGGAATTCAAAAGACACTGGAATGAAATAGTTACAATACATGTAGAAATGACGATTCAAGGCAAAACTGGAGTGGTCTCTTAATTTTGTATACATAACATGTGGATCAGTAAGTGAATTTATTTTATTAAGCACCAAGAGTCCCACTTCATGTCTAGACACCTACTCAAAACACCCCTCCATATGTCCCTGTCACATTTTGCAGATTGTTAACACTACAGTATCTAATTTGTTACCCAGTTGGCATCTCACAAAGTTCTTTAATCAAACCAACAGCTTAACTGTCAGACCTATTAGCTTGGCCTCTGAAGCATGGACTCACAACAAACCCCTTGGGCCAAACGGTTTTACATCACTTGTCGATAGTTCACAATTAATTCAACTCCATATAATAGCAAGCCTTACCTGAGACTGAGCTGATCTGTACAAGAGAGAGACACGTCAACTTATCTGCATATGAAAATTTACTTACACTTCCTTTTTAGTAGTGGAACGAATAACCTCCTAAACATACAGTCCAGTGTTCCTATCTCTCTACAAACAGCACTACTGTATAATCTAAGCAACATATGTTGCCTTTTTATAAATTGCTGCTTTGACTTTATTCTTTCCCGATTTGTATCTTTTGCCACCTGCTGAAAAGTAATTGTAACGATACAATATATGCACATACTAATAAGTCATTTTGGCATATAAGAAAAATGTATTTATGTAAATGTATTTCTGCATGAATCTGAAAACACTTCAAGCTGTATTGGAGTGTGATGTCTTGGGGGGTTTACGTTTACCTTGAAACAAACGTATTTAAATAATTGGAAAATCCTATAAAATGTAGCCTTCGATTCTTGTATTGCTAAAATCCTTTGTAAGCAGTCTGGGGGAATGAATACGGCAAAGCAAAACCATTTTGCTCGGCTAGAGAAATGAGAATGGTTTGATTTTATGGTCCAGTTTTTATATTACAAGTCGCCAACAAAGCAAAAGCAATCACAATACAAACCTGTTACTGTAGCCTACAAAGAGAATGAAGCAGAGATTAACCGGTTAACAATTAAGGTAATTTTGATAATATATCATTAAACTGTGTATTCCCCATGGTTCAATTAAGACTATTGCTTTTTAATGTAAAGAATTACAAGTCCTCCGAGGGTAACGATATGCATGGTGTTGTAGTTATAACTTAATTACTTTAGACTAAATTATTATACATTAGTAGGTGTTTACTAATAGGTAGACAAAAAGTACTTCAAAATTAAGCAAAATCAAATTATTTCCTGTGGTGCTAGGACATTAAATCACAGTCATGCTGATTTTGAGTACAACAAGCACGATTGTGAGCAATATTTTACGCAGCGCTTCTTAATTTTAGAAAACATACTTTTTATTAAATAAAATAAAAATGCAGCCCAAGCATTAAGGTGAGCTTACAGTTTTGCTTGGGAAATTACTTCAGAGGTCAGAATTCACCAAATTTGAACATCTTCACAAAGGGCTTGCATTTCTTCTCTCCAGCGTTCACATGTGTATGGAAGTGAATGGAGCACATAGTCAAGTGTGACCACACCTTTAAGCTTTGTCTGTCACCAAGCAATGAACAGAGTGGAACACAGCATGTGAGAAAAGCAACAGCTCTTTTCCCTTCAACTTCACAAAAAACCTGTTTATAGTTTCAGACAAATCTCACAACTCCTTATATAAAGTAAAGGTGCTTAAAAGGATCATTAAACATTAATTCCAAGGTTCTTGAGAGAAGAATTTCTTTCTTATTAAAGCAGTGGTTCTCAAACTTTTTTGGCGTGCGGCCCCCCTTGGGTACAGTGCATTCCTTCGAGGCCCCCCAAAAGAAAATGTATGACATAAAATATTCTAAAACTTAAACGTTTAAATTAAACAAAACATATTAAATTATACAATGTATTGCTGCTGGTTAGTAGCCTTATTTTTCTGAGGTTTCATTACACAGAATTTATTATAAATTAATGTTTTTTTATAAAATGTCATAATTCTGGGGCCCCCCTGGCACCATCTCGCGGCCCCCCTGGGGTCCCGGCCCCCAGTTTGAGAACCACTGGTATAAAGTAATGCGCACGGCTGCACGAGCATTCATGAGATATTCACCCCCCCCCCTCGCCCAGTGATACCGGTTTGTGCACACGTCAATTAGCGATGGGAACATATCCTCACTGTCACATTCATATAGGCTACAGAACCTTCTTCCACTACAAAAAACATTTTGTGCATCAGAAATGTTCTTTGGATGTAAAGATTTTTTGGAACCATACAGCTTGATAAAGAACCTTGATTTTGAAGACATGCAACAAACACATGTATATTAATAATTGTGTGAAAACACAGCATACTGAATATCAAACTTCTAGAAACAATGTTTGACCAATCTAGAGGCATAGTTTTTTTAAATTATTTTAGGCGATGAGGGTTGGTAACATGCCAAATAATCAACACTAGCAATTACAAATTAACCCTCCTTATATTTTAAAGGGGCCATGTCACAATACTTTTGTAAGATGTTAAATAAATCTTTGGTGTCCCCAGAGTACATAAGTAAAGTTTTAGCTCAAAATACCATATAGATAATTGACACTTTGTAGGTGTGAGCAAAAATGTGCCATTTTGGGTGTGTCCTTTAAAATGCAAATGAGCTGAAGTGCAAACACTGATCACAATGATGGTGGTTTGTTGAAATTAAAACACAATTGTGCTGCGAATAATTTTTTCTCTATGTCTTTCTCTCTGCACTAATGGCAGTGCTGTGGTTGGATAGTGCAGATTAAGGGGTGGTATTATTATAACAAGAGCTCCTTATGACATCATAAGGAGAGCCAAATTTCTACGACCTATTTTTTCATGTGCTTTTAGAGAATGGTTTCCCAAAACTAAGTTATTGGGTTGATCTTTTTCACATTTTCTAGGTTGATAGAAGCACTGGGGACCCAATCATAGCACGTAAACATGGAAAAAGTAAGATTTTCATGCCATGGCCCCTTTAAATAAAATAAAGAATTTTTTTTTTTATTTAGTGCTTTCTACATAAAATTATCCTACATAATGTAAAGAAAATATAACTTTGATAACTTTAATATTGACTAAGGTCATGTCAAAAATTGAAATCAGTGTAAAATCAATGACAGAAATCAATTTTGATGCTCCTAATCTCATAATGAGATTTAAGCCTGGATACAGACAGACTCACATTTAGGCCTATATAATGATCAATGAAAACCTATGGAAGGCCATTTTAGTCCCCTACACCCAATGTTCAAGAGCTAAACTCATCACCCAATCAAATTGGAGGACAAGAACTTATTGCTGTTTATGAAAATAAATTAAGAACAAAACCTTGTTCAAAACTTTTCTTCAAAACCCATAATTTTCCCAAATCCATCCACACTCTCAAAAAAAGACAGTAGCTTATACACTCTCACATCCTTACACACAACTCATTCACAGATATATTAATTCATACCATGTTCAAAAAGTTACCTACGTTTATGTTGTAAGAGAGCAACAGATTTATCCGATGCTCCCCAGGTCTCTTGTTCACCAGAAGCTTTTCCACTCCAAAACAGC